>NC_134569.1:160684066-160985316 GCF_050947875.1 Dermacentor variabilis | reverse complement strand
ATTTCATCTGAAGTTCGTGCCGGCAGTTTTTACAGCCGGTACGGACTATCTAATAACGATACTTAACTTTAAGTTTTTATTGGCCCCGCGGACTATACCCCGGGTGCGGAACATAGTCGGGAAAATGCGGTACCTTTTTGTAGTAGTTAGTAAATACTGTAGTAGTTACTAAACGTAGTAGTTAGTACACCGTAGTAGCTTAGTAAATATGGCGTTGTACTACTGAGCACGAGGTTGTGGCTTCGATAGCGGCGGCATCTGCCCCATTTCGATAGGGGTCGCGGAATGCGAAAACCGCTAATGTACCGTGCATTGAATGCACATAAAATATTCCCCCTGCATTGAATGCACATAAAATATTCCCAAGTGGTCGAAATTATTGTGCATTCCCCGCTACGATGCGTCTTATAATGATATTTCGTTTATAACGCATGGAACCTCATGAATTATATTTTTATGATTTTTTTGTTACTTACTTTGCGCATACGTATACGGAAATTAATACATAATAAAAAACTGACGAGCGCGATAACTTTCACGTGATCGCAGTCGTAAGCCTTACTGAAACAGAATTTTACTCTTCTAACGCAGAGTCTCCAGAGGGCTCGCAGACGAAACTTTCGAATTTGTGGCTCTGGAAAAAAAATATTCTGCAACTTCCTGCACCTCTAAAGCCGCTTCAGAAAAAGTTGGTGTGCCCCATTTGCGTCCTTTAAAGCTTTTGGCCAATGAACCGACTAGCTCGAAGAAAGATTTTTGCTTGAATGCTTGCAGAATGATTGCTGAAGATTAGTCATTCTCTGAGCGATCACTCTACACTGCTGAATTTAAGGAAACGACTGTGCAGCCCCTGAATCGTGCTAACTCATCCGCCGAGTTGCGGTTCTGGTTTACAAGTGCTAACCCATCGGCCGAATTTACGGCACCTTCAGCTCCAATAGGCTGCGCAAAATCTTTGCATATTCCTGTTCACTCAACTGTCTCGTTCCCTAAAAAAAGAGTAATTTCTTGTCTGATCGCCTTTTCTATGTCATCGAAAAGCGCCTATGAATTTATTCAGTTCTCGTCAAATAGCCCCGCATTCATACACGCCTTCCGCGTTACCGTAGCTTAATGTGCTCATATGCATGTTTATTCTTCATAGATCTGCGTTTGAACGTATTTGACGCCAGATATAGCAAAACTAGGGAGCTGTGTAAAGAAAACAAGCATTTCTTGCAATTTCCGGGTCCATATATCTCAGTTAGGCACCTTCTTAACTGCACAACGGCAGCCGGCACTTTCTCTGCGGCCGCACATGTTTATTATGCAGAGACGGGCTCCTTCATGCGATACCCTCCGCTTTTTTTTTTGTGATAGCGTTATCAAAATTTCTCCTTAGTTTGCCTGCCTACCATTCATAGGGCAAACAGGGTAATTATTAAAGGCACATTTTATAAAAGTTGTCAGCCTTTTTTTTTTGTAACGAAGTAAAAATGCACTTATTCTCATGTTGCAACGGCATCGCAGCTTTAAACACAGTATGAATAGCCACGCCAGATCTGCTTCTTCCGAGAAAGTTCCTTGGCCGGTGAATGGTTAAGGGCTTATAAGAAGGTTGAGCGGAAAACATTAGGGAGTAATGCTTGTGCAGACGCACATAATAAACAAATTAGCAGAGACACGATCCGAGGAGAAGGAGAAGTAGCAACAGTAACTCCGCAAACAAAAAACACTTCCACAAAGAAAGCTAGCAAATAAAAATTGATGGGCTACTCAGGGGAAAACATTAAGGGGCTGCATAATCCAGTGGGTACTGTTACTAGTGTGATGCCCAGACAAGACAAGATAGAGAGATGAAGAGGAAAGGCAGGGAAGTTAACCAGATATCAGTCTCCGCTTTGCTACCCTACACTGAGGATGGGAGATTGGGATCAGAAAGAGGACTGTGAGGAAATCGTTAAAAAAACAAAACACACACACACACACACACACACACACACACACAAAGTGCGTTCCAGTTAATGACGTCCACAAAGGCCGATAGTGTGATACCCAGTACAATAACAATTATTGGGGGCGAGCTCTACTACTGGAAAAACTGGCGCCGCCGTCGGCGTGACGTGGTGTGAGGGATCACGTGGACACAACGGCCGCGTCGGCTACTTCGGAAGCGCCGCAGCGAGCTGAAAACGTAAGTGTAAAGTGCGACCCAGCTGCGTTGCGTTTCTGATTATTTAGGGAGGTTTTCCCGCTTCGGGTGTTTGCTCGAAGACAATTGAAAGCACTATAACAGGTAGTTATGACAGGTATATAACAGGTGGAAGCCTTTGAAGGCGTCCGACATGGTAGGCTACTGCTCGGTGCCGCAGTGCCGGACGTGCGGAACGCAGCCCGGTGTCAGCCTCCACATGTAATCCCCTGGACAAGGAGCTGTGTGAAGCTTGACTCGCGAAACATAGAAGCAGCAAGCCGTGTCGTCGGCTACAACTCGGGTGTGCAGTGAGCACTTCCGCGAGAAACATTTCTGCTACGACATCGGGGCTACAATGTTCGCGGTGAGTTGCAGAACGCGCGCGCTGAGACGGTCGCCCGCGCTCGCTGCCCGGCTAATGTCACAAATCTTTGGTCTACGAACTTGTTGATGCTAGATACTGGCAAGTTCACTGGAGTGGAAAGACGACGTTAAGGAGTACATTTAAAAAAAAAAGTCATGGCGCGTGCTCATGTTTGTGTTAGCACCAGACAATGAATGCACTAGACTAAGAAAAAGAAGCCGTGGGAAAAAGAAACCGTGGGAAAAAGAAACCGTGGGAAAAGAAGCCGAGGGGTTGATTAACGTGTGACGGAATTTTAGGCATTCAAGTTTGCGATGCTGTGCAAGAGGAGTGAGACCAAGTAGGGGAAGAGAGTTAGACGGCGAAAATTCCTTGTCATATCTACTATAAACAAGATGCATTGCCTTTTCTGCACTGATTCTAGTTTTTTATCGTCACAGTGTATGTATTAGTTCCATACAACGCAGCCATATTCCAGGATGGGGCAAATTAGGGTCTCATATGCAAGAAGTTTAGGTTCTTGAGGAGCAAGACGCAGCGTACAATGTAAGTAACCTAGTCTTTTGAGAACCTTGTTACAGGTGACATCAATGTGTTTCAACCATGAGAAATTGTGTGTCTGTAGGATACCTAAATATTTGAATTCGAAGACCCTATTTAAAGTAATATTGTTAAAGACATAGGCAACGAAGGAAGGGGATGAGCATCGTGTAAAATCCATGCAGACAATTTTGGAAAAGTTTATATTCATTTGCCATGCTTTGGACCAGTTACAGGAGTCAGAAAAACAATTGTTAAGGACAACATGATCAGTAGGAGATTTAATTGTATGATATAGAACGCCATCCCCAGCAAAAAGGCGTATTTTTATTGAGTTGTGCAGGGGGAGATCATTATTATAAAGCAGGAATAAATGAGGACACAGTACTGAGCCTTGGGGAACCCCTGATGAAACAGGCATGAAGGGTGAGTTAGCAAAGATGAAACATACATATTGCGAACGCTGGGAAAGAAAGTCCGCTATCTAGCCAACAAAAGATTATTTTTCTTTAATACAGCAAACGGCTTGGGCATAAGTTGAGGGTGTGAGACAGTGTCAAATGCCTTCGCAAAGTCTATAGAAACGGCATCAATGTGGTCACCTATGTCTAAATAACTGCTGATGTCGTCAACGCATTCTGTCAGTGGTGTTATAGTGCTAAGGCAACGTCTAAAAACCATGCTGGGAAGTGCATACATTTTTGTTAGTTTCAAGAAATTCCATAATATGTTTAAAGATAATGTGTTGGAGTAATTTACATCTGTGTGCTGTTAAGGAGATTGGCCTATAGTTAGATAACAATTGAACGTTACCCGACTTAAATAAGGGCAGAATTGAAGCAAGTTTCCACGAGGGAGTAACGGTGGAGGTTGAGGGAGATTTTCTAAATATAATTGTTAGATATCCGCAGCACCAAAGAGAGTATCGAACGAGAGGAACAGTCGGGATACCGTCGAGACCACACGACTGCTTGGTGTCTAAGTTTAGGATTAGGTTAAATACACACTCAGTAGACCATCCTTCTTCCTCATTCCATCGTCACAGCACCAGCGTCATACAGCCGTCGTCATGCCTCCATGCTCATGGGCGACCTTGGCCAGCGAGTGCCGTAGCAAAGTGATACGATATTGGAGTATGTGGAAGTCTCAGAGTTAACACTACACGTGGTAAATAAACGGGTCTTAATGAATATGGTCTATCACTACATTGCTCGATTGCTACTCACATTATTGTTAGGCGAGCTCTGCCGCATTTTTTTTCTCTGGTGAACTCACTGATTCCAAGTCAACATGGTTTTCTAAGCGGCCGCTCGGCCATCTCAAATTTTGTAAGTTTCACGGCAGAGATGTCCGCGCCCGTACTTCAAAGATTGCAAGTCGACACCATTTATTGAGACCTCAGCAAAGGTTTTGATGCAGCTAGCCACTCGCTGCTACTCTAGCCACTCGCTGCTACTAATCATGCTAACGCATTTGGGTGTTGACTGGTCAGATGCTCATGTTTTATCGTGGTATGGTAACGTCAATGAGCGAACGTCTTTCATTTTTACATGGCAACTAGCGCCGTCCCTTAAGGATCACTATTACCACCACGAATATTTTGTTTTGTTTTATATAATGACGTTCTTTCTGTTATTCTAAATTATTCCTTCCTTGTGTATGCGAATGACATCAACAGTTTTAAAGGAAATTCTTACTGTTGATGGCTGTTGTATCTTGCAGTCTGACACGTTTTCTTTTTCTGAATGGGGCTAAGATAAAAACCTCACCTTGAATTCTTCTAAGGCCAAAGTCATAAATTTCACATGCAAAACAGGAAGCATTTCGTTTTCTTATTCTGTAAAGTCTCTGCTATTGTGTAAGGTGCCTGATATCAATGATCTCGGTGTATTTTCTGATACAACCTTACACTTTTTAGCTCACACTAAATGCATTGAAATGCATGCTATTTGATCTCTAGGCTCTGTTCACAGAAAATTGAGAGAATTCAATTATCCTACACGGTTTCGCAAGTTGACACAATAACATCTCTTCGTTGACTCGAATAAGCGCCGATTATCTGGAAAGACATTTCCAGATCACACAGTGGCATTGTAGATTTTATCCACAAAACGTTCCTTAGCATATATCATCGCCGCCTACTAGCACGGACACTGGACCTCGTTGTAGCACTGTTGGATCATAGTAAATGCCCTTACTTTGCTGCTGACCTAATCGTTTTGACCTGCCGTTTCTTTTCAAACTTCTTCACGGTACCCTCACGTGCGCCGACCGCCTGAGTTGTATCACGCTTCCTATGCCGCGCAAGGTAACCAGAGAAAATAGACATTTCCATGGTCTTGCCTGTCATCTCCAACGCTCAACCGCCCACAGAATACGGAGTCTTTTTAACGCTTATTTTCCTGATGTCAATAGTTTTTTCGTGGCTAGCTGCCATCGTTCTATTCGGAGCTTACCGTTGTTGTGTAATCGTTTCACACGTTGTTCAACTGCCATCTCGTCCTTTTTGTTTTGAATTCCCCTTCCCCTTTGTTGTATGTGCACTGTTCTTTTCTAAATTGTTGTTTTTATTTATTTATTTTTTACTAATGCAGTCGCCCCCATTCAGGCCTTATGGTTATTCCTGGTGGTTGTTGCTTGTTCTCCTTCTTCTCCCTCCAACTCGGCACGGTTAATAAATTGTTCACTGCGTGATTGATTATTAATAATATTGCAAGATAGCACCCAACAGAAGGTGACCGAAAGAAAAGTAGCAGGGCTTATATAAAATACACACGCCGACACAGTTCGAAATCTTTTTTTCTACATTACAGTTCAAGTTACTGGCTCATGTAAATTTACCTCGAGCCACGAGCTATCAACAAAATGATCCCCGACGAAATAAATTTCTGGCGGCAGCAGAGGCTCCTTAAGATATGTTGCCCGCTCTAGTCATCAGTATTAGCAAAAAAAAGAAAGAGGAGGGAAGGAAGGAGAGGCAGGGAGATTGACTATATCTATAGATATTTGCTACCCAACCGTTGAAAGGAAAACGGAGGAGTGAAAAAAGACAGGAAGTTAAGATGGGAGTTGGGATCATGGACGTGTTCAAAACGAGTCACAGCGTTTTTACGGTTGGACACCGAAGTACTTTACTTTGAAGAACTAAAAAATGCTCGTTTCTTTAATATAGCTTATGTGGTTGATGGTTATGAGCGTAAATAGCGATGGAACGAAGAATGTTAGGCCTAACGTTATGATAGAGGGAGAGAGCGATGTGGATCGGTGAGCAAACAGGGATAGCCGACATTCTAACTGATATTCAAAGGAAAAAAATGGAACTAGGCAGGCCACGTAAGGCGTAAGACCCATTAAACTTACAGAATGGGTGCCAAGAGAAAGGAAGCGCAGTCAAGGAAGGCAAAAAACTAGGTGTGGGGATAAAATTATGAAATTTGCAGACGCAAGTGGCAATCAGTTGGTGCATGCAGGACAGCCGTAATTAGAGATCGCAGGCAGAGGCCTTCGTCCTGCAGTGGACGTGAAATAGGCTGATGATGATGATGCGGTTGATCAAGTGGCCACAGGTCTCTCCGGCTGCTTATAGACGAAGTGTGCAACTTGAAGGGTGCGCGCAGTTAACCCTTTCTGTCTTCCCTTATTTGTCGCTTTTCGCCCTTTTGTTCGTTTCTCTCACCGCAGGGTGGCAAATGGAACACGTGTGTGGTTAGCCTCCCTGCCTTTCCTTGCTTCTATCTCTCTCTCTCAAGCGGACCTGAGACAAGGAATCCATGGCTGAACAGAAAGCATGAAGAAGCTATTCCCATTCATTTAATAATTTATTGATGTATTCATTCATTGATTGATTTATTTCAGGAGTACTGCCGGCCTTTCATATGAGGCCTTAGGCATGCTGTGTGTTTTGCATGCAGCAATCTGTAATGCAACGCGAACGCTTTACCGACACGTTTTTCATGAACGGAGTCACCTGTCATCCAGCTAGCTATCAATCCTTGTTATATAGTCTGGCCAGCGCTCGTCAATATGTTTATTCTCGAAAAAAACCATCACTTATGTTTAGCGCCGACTCATAGCAGACGCCTCATCAGAAGTGCCTGCAAAGCAAGCGAGATATTCCACAGCGACGAGCAAGCTGGTTTCCATTACAAAAGAGAAAAGAAACCCGAACCGCTCAAGAAAAAAAGAAATGACCTCCATGTGTCTTCCTCACCGAGGCGCCCCTAAGTGAACTTTCGTAAGGTGCTGTTTTATTTTAGTAGATTTGATTTTGGGATTTTCTTTCTTTCTTTGCTCCTTCTAAGTCACAGTGCCGCACGCGCGGGCAAATGTGACGCGCAGAGGCAATTTAAGCTGTCCGTTGCGGCGGTTAATCACAGCAAAGACCGTCTAAAATGGTCAGATAAGAGATGGCAGCACAAGCGCAGAAAGCGGTTGCCCTTTGTCTTTCTTGTGTTGCATGCGTCACTTTTCGAAGAAGTCAGTGCTTTCGACTGCACTTCCTCGGCCATCAACACTTCGCACATGCGGCAAAGAAAACATCGAAACTCGCGGCGTCAACAGAAAAAGCTGGAACAATATCCGCACGGCCGCAACATAGCGCACCGCTTGCTTCTCTTCTTCTGCCGGCAATTAATTTAACCGCGCCACGGCTGCAAATTGTACCCGGCCACCCACTGTTTCATTCGCTTCAATGCCCTCCCAATACGTGGGTGGTGCAACCACTCTAAGCTTCTTCTCCGTGTTCTTGAGGAATAAATTAAATTATGGGGTTTTACGTGCCAAAACCACTTTCTAATTATGAGGCACGCCGTAGTGGATGACTCCGGAAATTTTGACCACCTGGGGTTCTGTAACGTGCACCTAAATCTAAGTACACGAGTGTTTTCGCATTTCCTCCCATCGAAATGCGGCCGCCATGGCCGGGATTCGATCCCGCGACCTCGTGCTCAGCAGCACAACACCATAGCCACTGAGCAACCACGGCGTCGCTTCTATATCACACACTCCATTGTTCTCTTAGCATATGTGTGTGTATATATATATATATATATATATACACGAATCGCTCGTCGGGAGCGAAGGGTTGCGGCTGCTGCCTTCCGCCCACCGACACTCACTGACAAACGACGTCCGGCGATCGTGCGGCATGGCCACCGTTGTGAACCGGGGCGACTGGTGCTTCCACCGGTTAGCACCATTCATTTCTGGACGCCCGCCTTTTGTTTTTATTTTTCACCGTGCTTCGTTCTCGACACCGATCTATATAGTGTAAGCACGCACGTGCACGCAACACTATACCACCACGAAGGGCCACCGAGAGAGGGCCAGTGCCCCGGAACATGGATCAAGAAATATATATATATATATATATATATATATATATATATATATATATATATATATATATATATATATATATATATATATATGTATATATATACTAATAATCGAAAAGAAAAGTAAACTAAACTAAAATAAAAATAAAGGGTGGCGTCAGAAGGAGAGGAAGAAGGCCGCGAGGTTCGTTCTCCGTTCTTTTCCGCGCCTTCCGACGCGGCATGGGCGGCGGTGCGGCGTACTTTACAATCGAACTTTGCGCGGCCCCAGCAGAAGCTTTCGCTGAATAAGTAATCCGATGCATATTACAGAGCCGCTCGCGCTCACCGACAAACACACACACGCACGCACCCACACGCACGGCCAGACACCGCGAGCGGTAGCGTTCGTTCCTGGCCGCCTGCTGCCGGCCAGCGCGCTGCTATCCTGGCCGCGGCCCGAGCGCAAGCGGCTTTTGCGGCGGCTCTCGGGGGCTGGCCGCTGACGAAAGAATATAAAGGCTCATATTTTAATGCTGCGCTCGCACCGCCGCGCACATCTCGCGAGAGTGCATACAGCCACCGCGTCGCGGCCTCGTTCCTTTCGTCTCTGCGTTCTTTGCTGTGAGACTTGCACCCAGTGGCGCCTGCCCGCGCTTTCGCAGTCAAGCCCCCCCGCTGCCGAGGCCTTGGTGCGAGCACGTGGCGGTTCTTCGGGGAGAGAAAGGTAGCGGACAGAAGGCGAGAAAGAGAAAGAGTGAGAGAAAAAAGATAGAAAGAAAAGTTTTAAGTGCCCCCGAGCCGACTTTAGCGGATGCCTGCGGATATATCGACCAAAGGAAAAAAAATAAAGATAGCGACATTGCAACGCGAACAAAATGTCTAGTGTTCGGGAAATCTTTCTCGCTTCTTCGCGCCTTCTCTGGGGCGGATACGGGAGCGTATGCATGTTTCACGGAACGTTGGTAAATGAAGATAAATCGACCGCAGGCGGCTCGCCGCAGCACAAGGCCGCTCGGCTGGCCGCGGGCGCCACAAAATATTAACGGGAGATTGGAAGTGAAGGAGTTCAGTTAAGGAGTTAAGTAAGGGATACGCAGAGGAAAGATGCGAGCAAAACAGGGAGCTGACCGCGATATAGAACCGCGGTGCAGAAACAAAAGCAGACGTTGTCGGGCGCGCGTTTTATGCCACGGTAGCCGGAAACAGTTGGTGCACGCTGGCCGGCCCCATGTGAAAAGAAATGGTTTGCCACAAGCACTAGAAGAAAACGAGCCGGGCGAGACTTGCGCCAGCACGGCCATTTTTGCGAAAGGATGACCCTTCCCGACAACTGCGCTTCGCGAACCTCTCTTAGTCTTGGCACGCACCCCCTTTCAACTGCTGCATGAAAGGCTTACCTTTCTGCCTCCCTGCCAGGTTTGCAGAGAAGGCCAAGCGTTCTATAACAAGCGAAACGCACACAAACACAGGCGCCCGCACATTGCGATGCTCAGATCCAATAGGCCTTATTCCGACACCTAAGCACCCCCCCCCCAAAAAAAAAAGAAGAAAGAGAAAGTAAGGAGGGAAAAAAACTATTGCATCTTTCCATGCAGCCAGCGCCGAGCTCCCCGTGCTCCTTACACTACTCTTCTTACTTAACCGGTTAGCCTTTACACTACGTGTCTTTATTTTAGCTCGGCACCGCGCACGGCTCTTTCTTATACGACCCACGTTGCTCGTCTCCTATAAAATGCATCATATATAAAGCTTATCCGCAGAATGAATCTGGAACGCGGAGCACTAAATATTATTTAAAAAAGAAAGCGGCTCTTTATATACACGCACAAAACTCTGAACAACACGGGGCTTCAAGAAAATATCCAGAGCGCCTTCACGCGAAACAAAGAAAAAGGAAAATGGCTGCCAAGAAAGCAAAAACAAAGAAGAAAAAAGAGACGCTCATGTTGTTCCTGCGTAACGGCCACGAGCCTCGTAGAGCTATTGCGGTGTCCACGCGCTGCAGTGTGCTAACCTACTCCTATGGGTTGAGCAGGGGAACGCCGCTCAAACTCGGCCCGGCTAAAGTGCCAGCCGGGGCGGTGGCGGAACTCTTCTTCCGCGTAACGCGCACCCACCAAATCCGTGCACTTGTTCCTCCGCCCCAAAGTCAAACCACCCCCCCCCCCCTTCGGAAGACTATCCCAGCCCCACCCTCCTATCTATGCAGCTCGCCCTTTATTTGCCCGGCCCGTTCTTCCCGGTTCCGCGTTCCAGTGAACCGTCCAGGCACATATCCGTGTGCCGCAGCGCGCATACACCCGCGACCACTAAAAAGGGAACGAGGACAACGCCTGCTGCCCGTCCGCGTGCTCAAACCGCTGCGCAGTATCTGCCACCGCGAACACAGGGTGGCCGGTAATTTCGAAAAAGAAACGTCCCAGACCGTACGATGGTTGCCGGGGTATGCGCTAGTCGGGGTTGCGTGTTCGCCGTGTTGTACACAGTACGTGCGCTTGTACGTCGAGCGTGTCGAGCTCGCAACAGAGACGTCCTGAAACAGTGGGCAAGGAGTGAGGAGGAGGAGCAGGAGGAGGGCAAGAGGAAGATAAGTAACGAGAAAAGGGACACCAGGGCCTCTGGGAACGGTGCGGCGCGAGGCTACGGTCAGTGCTCGGGGTCCTGCGCTCCTACAGAGAGAAAGAAAGGTGCGTGGGTGAGAGAGAGATTGTTGTGGCTCGGTCCTACGCGATGAGAGAGGTGCACATATGCGCTGCCCCGGCGAGCCTCGGCGCAGACACACGGACTCGCACGTGAGGAGAAATAAAAAAAAAAAGAAACTACTGTTGCTTACGGCAAGCGCGGGCGTGTTATGAAATATTCAGCCGGCCCTTCCTGCCCGACGGGCGCGCATGTATGTTTCTTGCCGTCCCGTGCCTTCGACCAGACAGGAACGCACTCTGCCGCTGCATGCTCACTGGCTCGATCGCTTGTTTGTTTATGTCCCCACGTGTCTGCCACGTCTTCGTCTTCTGTCTCCCCTCCCCTCCTCACCTGCTACCAGCAACGTTCTTTTTTTTTTTTTTGCTGGCGCTGTCTAAAGGCACGCCGCACAAGCAACACACGCCCGCGCTGCAATGGCAGCAAGAGCGCACTCTTGTGTGTGGGAGAGAGGCACTCGCTCCTGCATTGCGAAGCACACCCAGGGGTTCGTGTCCATTCTCCTTCGGCTGCTACTGCTGATGCTGCCGAGGCCCCTCCCACTCTATCTGCGCGATTCTGCCCCCGGCATTTTTTTATCCCCCCTGCTCGCTGTCATTTAGGTTGCTCCCACGCGCCGAGTGCCCAAGCTCGGCCGAAAAACAAGCGCGGTGCATGCACTTACGCTTTGGCGGCCAGAGGCGCAACGTTTGGGAATTTTATCGGTATTCCAAGGAGGCCAACCCGGCGGTGTGTTTGCGACGGCTGTCGAAGGTGGTCTATCGTTTCTTCTTTTTTCTTTTCTTTACGAACGAAGCTGCTGCTGGCAGCTGAATGTTCTGCGGTAGCTCTGTTCTTCCTTACCTTCACCTTGCCCTTTACTTCCTCCCTCGCGCAAGAGTTGGGCCTCACTGCGCTCTGTTTCCGCATCGCTTCTGAATATACTATAACAAGACTAATTGCCGGGAAACCGGCTCAAAATAAGATTCCGGTCGAGTGCGGTTCAGTTTCCACGTTTCTTTTTGTTTTATCGCAGAAGGTGGACGGGCAAACGGGACGGCAGCAATAAATCTACGACCCTGCTGTAGGGCCCACCTTATCGGAAATTTTGGACCGTGGCAACAACAGTTAGCAAATTAAACGCGACCCAAGGGCTGTTCAAGTTACATAGAATAAAATGAACAAAAAATTGCTTTATGAATTGCTTGCAAACAAGACTGGATTGTAAAACGGTTGCAAGTAGGATAGCTTTTACCGTTGCTTCTTCTCATGGAAAATGATGATGAATGATACGCTTCACTGGATGCGATGTAAGTAATTTCGTTAAGTGTACTTTCGTGGAATATGATACCTTGTTACAGCTATTCCCCTTTATGTACTGTGTTTATAACTTCTGAAACATTATGCGCTCAACATATATTTGTTTTCCCGTATTATATACTTTTTTTTTACCTGAGCGTTTGGTAAAGCGTTAAGCATTGTTTTTTTTTCCTTGTTGGTCACGAAATGACTCGAAAACATGCGCCCTAATATACCCATTTCTACAATTCAGAGGCCATTTGCTGGCAGAGAAATGAACTGGTTCAGGTTTTCCTTGGAACCTAATGTTCAGAGGAGCCGTGCAAACAACAGTGGCCATGATTTGTTGAAGAACTTGGATATTTAAAGAAAGGGAGACTCTTTGCAAAATTTTATTAAAAGCAGCGCAGCAGTCAGAATCAAAAATTTTGGAAGCTGTTCTGCGGAAATATATGCAAGTAACCGTGCAAGGAGCATCGAGTGGTGATATGGAAGCAAATTTTTGAGCAATTCAGACACAGTCGTTGATACAAATTCGGGAAGGTACTGAAAGAAAAAGGTACGATGGCGAAAATAGTAAGCGGCCGATACTATTTAAAATCAAAAGGAAGCCTATAGCCCCGTATTTGAGTCATGCTCGCAGCTAGCAGGCAAGCGTATGAAGGAAGACGAGCGCTGTTTTTGGCGATCTGTGCTGGATACGCTATGGTTGCTGAGTGGCTTTCGCGTTGTGCTGCTAAGGATCAAATTTCGACCCTGGCGGCCAAATTGGCTGCAAGTCAAAGAAGCCCAGGTTGGTCAAAATTAATACGGAGTCTCCCACTGCGGCGTGCCTAATAACCAGATCGTGGTTTCGGCGCGTAAGCTCCCATAATTTATTTGTTATTACCAGCGCTCCAGAAGAGTACGCAATTGGGCTGGTTGGTTCGTGATTACGAGCAGTAAAAACAGCGCTGACTAACAACCAAGTGTCTTTATTCGTTCAGTCAGCATATATGTTGACTGCTGACTGCTGACTCAGTGGTAGTGTATATATATGCTGACTGAAATAATAAAGACACTTGGTGATTAGTCAGCGCCGTTGGCTGTGTTTCTCTCCTCGTCCTGTTGTTTAGCGCGGTTCTTACTGCTCATTATCAGCGCTCGTCTTTCATTATCGTCCTCGTCCGGTAGCGTTATGTGCTGCGTGATACCGCAAAACGAAGATACATTTATGGACGGCTGGCGCAGGGAGCTTGAGAATACGAATTAGGCCGAACACAACCAGGATTGCTTATCAAAAAAGCTCACTTGACACGTATTCCACTTATCCAATAATCTCGTATGATCATATGAGAACAGATATATCAAACTATCGTTTCAAACGCGCCTCCACTATAAACCGGTACAAAACGCAACACAAGCCTTTTCTAGCTTGTTGCTCATAGATAAGTTATAGTCTTAGTAATATGTCTATTCTCTCTTAAAAATAAAGGCATCGCTTTACTTAGGTTTAACCGAATGTTCGACGGAAGCCCATCCGGTGAGGAAGAAGCATAAGTTAATGCTCACGAATGAAAAATACCCCGATCATATTATCAATTATCTTATGGGGCCGAATGAGTTCCTTGTTCTCAAGGCGTGTAAGTCGGAACAAAGACTGTCAATGACGTTTCTTGGAAAGAAAAGAAAACGGGGACGTGCTAGTCACTAGGTTAAGTTAACATGTTAATTCATCAACACTGCTCTCATAGATCAAAATTTTCCCTTGTACATAACAAATGGATTGCAGTTAATTCTTCGGATGCTCGCTAGTGGCCAGAAGCTATAGGTGAACTCAATATTTGGCAACGCCTCTTAGGATGCAGTCATCATGGTTGGAAATTAGGCAGCGTGTACAATCACAATTTAGGAAATACATTGATATACTAACCATTGCACGTATTTGGCACGATGCAGCACGAAAAAAACGAAAGCGAACAGAATAGTTAGTTAATGATGCACACATGTTTTAGGAAGTGGCACAATTTAGGGACGGTCGCAGACTTCGTCTTTCGGTTATACCACAAAGATGAAGCTTCCCTTGGTAGGCGTCGTCGCCATGCTGACTGGAGCAGACAGCGACGCGATAACACACACACAGACGCGTAAATATATATATATATATATATATATATATATATATATATATATATATATATATATATATATATATATATACGTGTGTGTGTGTGTGTGTGTGTGTGTGTGTGTGTGTGTGTGTGTGTGTGTGTGTGTGTGTGGTATTCCGAAGCAGCTTCACCAGCCTTGGTAGCGACTCGAACATTAACAGTTGTGCTTTGCTGCAGAAATATCCTCCAAGAACATTAGTAGTCTCCCACAAAGACCTTCTTAAGCAACAGAAACGGACGAGAACTGTTCAGAAGCAGAGCACAGAATAATTGCCCGGCGCAGCTGCTATATCCCAGTTGTGATTCTACTGTAGTAGTTATGGCTCAAACCAGAATCCAGTCATGTTCCAGTCCAGTCAATCTAGTCCGTAATAAACGCAAAAGAGAAAAAAAAAGGTGCAACGAAACAAAGTGTGCCGGCACTACGTTTAGCAGGGAAAGTGGTCACACGTGGTTTGTTTTGTGCCACTCCGAAGGAAACTCACGTGCTGAAGATGAAAAATAACGAGTGCTCTCTGCTCTCGGCAGAGACCTTTCATGCAGAACAACTGAGTGCGTCGTTTATCTCGCCGACGCTACATGGTTTTCGAGGCGGAAAGGATTGTCGGGATTTTCTTCTTTACACGTTACTCCAATAAGCGCTGGGCTCGGAGGCGCCCAGCGTGGTTCTCAATTCCACAAGAGCGTCGCTCATTTTTCTAAAAGCTCCGCTGCCTCGAGTCACCAAAGCAGCGGCGTGTTTGCAAGCACGGACCGGCGGCCTTTTGGTTCCGAAATGCCTGCGGCGAGAAAAAAAAATAAAAGAAAGAGAAAGATGAGAAAGAAAATGCTGGAAGGGAGCCAGAAACGCGAACGCCTGTTGTGCACACGAATTGTGGCACCACCACACAATGGCTTTTTATGGGGATGCCTGTTGCAGGCGGACTGCTGGTGAAGCCTCACAAGAGGCGAAGTAATGAAGTTCTGAGTACCAGATGTTGCTGCCAGCGCTTGAGCTAACGTAGTGCAGCTGATTACTTCTACTCTGCAAACATTATCGTAGGTATGGCTAGTTAAGTTTAGCCTTGCAGGAAGTGAATTTGGGTCGCATAATCGTGCTGCACTAGGTTTCTGTGAACTGAGCTGTTATTCCGTCTACTTGAAATTGTTCTTGAGTGATTAGAAGGAAGCTCCTCGCCTATGAGCTGGGTCGCAGTGTGATGGGAGTTATACTTATTGACTGGAGATGTTAATATTTCATAGTTTAGCTGCTTCTTGCTGTGACACCAAAAGCTAACGCTTTGCGCCTTGAAATGCGCCACAGAACAAACCTTTAGGCTCATTCACACCGACGACTGACAGTGGTTGCTCGACCAAGTTGGTCGCAAAGCGACCAGTCGCAAATGGTTCCAAATGGCGGCTTTGTTCGAAAATTGAGCATTTCGGGTGAGTCGCTTGCTGTTCCAGTTCTGTCACGCGACCGCAGTCTGAAGAATGCTGAACCAATCAGATGCACAGAAAGAGGACGGCCGTTTACGCTGATACTCATGAGCCGATGGTGGCTGACTGGTTGCACTTGCCGGTGTGAGCATCGGTCGCCTTCGGTCTGTTTTTTTTTTTTTCATCACCAGTCGCAAATGGTCACGCGACCTCGTCAAATGTGTGGTGAGAATGAGCCCTTAGAGAGGTGACAACGTATGTAACGAACCTTCCCGTACTGTCCTTCTTGACTGGGCAGAATGCAACGCGCACCCAATCATAACTGTAGTACCACCGAGTCGCAAACTCTTCCCACGATTTTCTATGACCACCTACTGTCATTTCAAAAGCCTTCTTGAAAGTTAATGACTGAATATTCTTGTAGTCACACGTGTTTCCGTCTTCAGCGAAATCATTAGCGATTGTATTTTTTTTATTCGCGCTTGAGGCAGAGGTAAATATATTCATCTTTAGCGTCGCACAACACTGCGTGCATACATCTTCTTCCCTGTGTCTTCTCGCGAATACGCAGAGCAATGAAAGCAACTTTGCGTAACTTGGCGTTTTAATGATTATCTATTCCCTCCTTCTTGGACAAAACTTTCAAATTTTAAATACCAGCCATTAGAAGGAGTAATGCACGAAAATATTTCATGTGAAGCGCGAAACTCTTGCTGTACGCAGGCCTTTAAAAAATAAAGATTCGTTCCCCCCTGCGTCTTATTTTCTGTTGGTACAAAAAAAAAAAAAAACGCGTGCCCCTAAACTTCTTCAGTTGAACCAACTTACTTATTATTCTATACTGGAATCGTTAAGCGCTGCAGAATGTCAATGCTCCGTTTCCAGTGATGTAAAGTTAGATGTGCGAGCACCTGCTCCGTATTCATAACGAGTATTTATTATTATTATTATTATTATTATTATTATTATTATTATTATTATTATTATTATTATTATTATTATTATTATTATTATTATTATTATTATTGGTGTGCAACTGAACGAGAGGGTGGCGCCTTCAGTGGCACCACCTACTCCTCTTTGAAGGGCCAGGAGAACTAAAAGCGTGAAAACACCGAGACAGTCAAATATCAGAAACACTTGCGAAGCTGCGCGCAAGTGTAAAGAAAGTCACGGAAAAGAGTAAAACTATCCATATACGAAAATGTGTGTACATCAGTGTGTGGCAGTGGCCCAGCGCTGCCTCTGAAACGAAGGAGACGTACCTTACATTTTCCAAAATTTGCCTCGTTCCTTCTGCTGCAAAGATATTTACAGTTCACTTCAGAATATGGAAGTGATTTGAAAACATTCCGTAATGGCCTGGCTATGTTTCTAGGCTTTACTCACAATCATCGCTGAAATCTCTAGACCCAATGGCGATACATCAAACGCGGCATACATGCCGTTGGACACATGCTGAACGACATTTATTTGGAGGTAGGTGGTGGTGTTGAAGGAGAGAGAGAGGTTATTTAGGGAAACCTCGAGAGGTTAGCCCTGCGCAATGCCTAGCATGCAACCTTAGGTAAATACGATGGTGAACGCAATGAAAGGCGCTAGACATAACACCGACACCTAACATAACCACGATGTACAACATGCGTAAATAATTCGATTATATTATACTACAAATAGGCATTCTGTTAATTACTTAATTCATTAATTACATAATCTAGTTGATAGGAGGACCTCGTACAAATGGTAAAAAAAGCCTTCGTAGCGTGGGACGCGCCGGGGGCAGCTAGAGCTAGTCCATTCACCGAGCATATTTTCTAGCCCAACGCGCAATCACTGGTTAATATCACTGGGACGCTGTTTTCGAGCGGGGCGAGGCCGCAGTATGAGACGAACCATGAGGTGTCTTCTCGTTCATTACATGCCAGTTCATAATGGCGATCCCTTGTGCTTGATTTTATTCTAGATGTACTTTATGTTGCCCACCTTCCAACGAGTACGGTGCAGACTTGTGTGGTCACGCCTTTCGAATCGGAACGGGTTCGCCTTATATTTATTTATTTATTTCGCTCATCTTTCAAATAAGAATACGTTTCCGGTATATGTTCCTCCCAAGTTCACCCGCATTTACTACGCTAGGCTATTCTAATGCTTTCCAGTGGGCACACTTTCCTTGCAGCCCACATTTAGGGTACTAGACATGTGTCCGTGTTGAAACCACGCCTGGTTCGCAAGCTTCCTTTCCCGGTACCTCGGGCCGCTTTTACTGGCGTGATATCACCCACTCAGTCGTCTGTTATTTCGTTTTCTTCACAAGCAGTAAGGTCGTATACCGCCAGTAATAGAGACGAATGGGTCGTAAATTTGCGTTCGAGTGGCCGAGGAAACCGCAGTACGCCTGTTTGCACCCGTATAACCCTACGGCCAAGCAGGAAGAAAGAAATGGTGATGCATGGGGCAATTTCACGACAAGATGAGAGTGGAGGGGTGAGTAGGTAGTCAGTAAGCAAGAGGGGGGCAGGGAACAAAACATGCATTGCAGGCGTCGGCAAGAGAGCGGGTGGAAGAGAGAGAGGCGCATTTTATTCCGCGCAAACAGCAATAATATATTCCGCATACCCTTGGCAGTTACGCTTTAGGGCAGCCGCAGAACATGATGGAGACAGACAGACCTCATCGGCCTAGCTAGCAGTAAAGGGGACAGCCAGTCAGGGTCGGCGAACTTGCGGTATAACAATTAGTAAAGAAGAAAAAAAGAAGCCTCGTTGCCATGTTTACTGCACGTTTTATTTCTGTCTCTGCGCTGCGAGCCAGCGTCGAAAATAGGGGCTAGCGGGGCCGTGGAAAAGCAGTGATGCTTCGTGTAAGTCCGGAAAAGTAGCCCCCGAAAATGAGGGGAAGCATACGAGCTCACGCGAGAGAAGGCAATGCATGAAACCCGCGGATAGAGGCTTGACCATAAAGTTTACGGTTCTCCAAGGAGCCCCGGAAACACGTAGAGAGCCATAGGTGGAGAGTAAGGCGGAGCAGTCGCTCCTCACTTTCTCTCTCTCTCTTTCTCTCTCTCTCTCTCTCTCTCTAACTACAGCCAACGCGTCCGCGGTAGCCACGAGACCAGGACGCGAGCATTCGCAAACTTTCATTCTTTTCGCGTCAGGCCTTGTCTCCCGCTGAACGCGAGTCCGAGGCCGAGATACCCGCCAAGTCGGGCTAACAGCGGAAGAAGCGATTCAATGCCCCCATCCACTCACACGGCTTCATTCGCCTTCTTGGCCTGCAGCCTTGGTATCGTTGTCTTCCTCTCCGTTTCCTCTTGCTGGCATACTCGGGGAAGAAAAGAAAAAAAAAAAGAAAGGGACGTTATTTCTTCTGCCTCTCGAAATCGGACGCCTTCTATGCTGCTCGCCATCGAAGATACACCTTTCGGTTCTTCTTTCCGCCGAATCGAGGAATTCGGGCAGGGACAAGAAAACTACGAGCGTGGCGGGAAGACCGCCAGAAAAACACACGTGGCTCGCGCTCGTGTGGGCTTCTTTCGGACTCGCGGCAACGGCTCCCGAAGGAGTTGGCGGATCGCCGCCGATGCGACCGGGGGAAAATGTATAAATAAAAAGAGGTGGGCCATGGCGTATATGGGAGGCAACTGGAAATTGGGCATGGCCCGTTGCGACATCATTCTTCGCTCGCTCCCAGAAATGCGGCCTCCGTCGATTTGTTTTGCTTGGCGGAAAAGCTGTAACGCACACAACAAAGCAAAGAAAGGAAAAGGCACATGCAGTACGTTACGTGTGGTGAAAATAATAGAATAATGAAAGAATACAAAAGAAGGCGTAAGAATACCGGCAGGCTGAGGCTATAAGCTGAGTCGAGCTGGATCCTGGGGAAACGCCAATATTTCGCATTTATTACTTGTGACCACGATAGCGAACGCGTATTTATGCTGGGATGGCAGATAGAAAGGTTATATGGCGTTTTTATTATCCATTCGAAATTCGTGAGAGAAAATTCTTTAAGCGTGGGCGTAACGCTACTTCTCGCGTGTGAACTCAAGTAGAATCAATGTTCTATGAAGGACCATACGAAGTGTGTTTTACTGAAACTGAAAAGTCGAAATGACTTTTGATTCTATCGGCTCAATCCTCTGACAATATCACCGATGCCCTGCTCATTTTTCGTTTCAAGTCCAGCACTCTTTTGTTTCGTTTTGACAAAGGAGCCCGTTTTTTCTTTAATTTCCTAACGATACCGTGTGCTATTCCGCCCCATACCTGTAAATAGGAGGGAAATAAAGCAACGCGAGCATAGAATTACAATGAACCCATCTCCCTATGCTAATTTCACTTTATGTACACAAAGAAGACACACGCTCCTAGCTTCTCATACTCGTTATACCTGGACAAACAAGTGAAGTTGAAGCACCATCAGTAAATTGGGAAAGCGAAGAAATGCCAAGACATTCAACGCGCCTTTCGGCTCTCTTTCTTCAGCAGTGAAATATATCGCCTTAAGTAGCGCCCTATGTAAAGCAGCTGTGAAACGAGCAGAAGGTACACCGGTCCCACCGAAGCTCTCTGTCGCTAACTAATTGTGATTAAGTATAAGCAAGGATCCCGCCAGAGAGAGTTGCACTGGGCCACACATCTCTAAGGCTCACGTTTGTTCATTTATATTTTGTTATTTTTAGTCCGGGACCGACCTTCTGGCCCCTATAAAGCACACAGGGTCAATGGCCACATCGAAGTGCAATCTATTTAATTGGGAAACCACTGTTACCCCCTTTCGTCTCGCCTTCCCGCGACTCTTTCACATTATGGAGCCACTCCCAAGCGGTACCTTTTCCGTTAATGCTAAATGGTTAGAGCGCACAAAGTGCGAAACGATTCTTCTTGTTTCCTGTTTCTTTGTTCTTCCTTGCGTTTTTCTTTCAACTTCATGCTCGCGTTGGTTTCCCCGCTTATTCTGCGCTCCTCGGAACCAGATTAGCCGAAATGAGGGCGCGGCTGCACCGGGCCCATCCAAGTCGCATGCATCAACGTCGCCGGGCTGGTATGGCCGCGCCGGTCGCCCTGAGAGGGCCTAGCCGACACGAAATAGAGTTCACTGTGAAGATCTAATATGGTGTTATTGGATAACGCTAGGCAGCGCGGTTCATTCGTGGACGAATCTTTCATCTTCGCGATATGCCTGCGTCGACGTCTGTCGTAAAAGTTGGGGTACGCTGTCACGTGCTCTGAAGACTTGCAGTTGTAATAGTTCCAGCAAAAATTTTCAACAGTATTAGTGGCTTTCCAATCTCTTCGTCTTTCCTCAAGAGCGCTTTCGCAGCCATGTGCATGTATGGTCTATTTGTACACATACTGCTGGTAATTTCGGCGAGATTTGATAGGTCGTTTCGTGATGCCTTAAAGTACGATACTCTTGACGCTAAACCTGTTTTGATGCGCGTCAATAGGATACGACGAGAGACGGCAACGTTTCGCTTATGAGGCTGTTCAACAAGGACACATTTTTTCGGTACTATGTGCACTAGGTGTATTAGGCGACGGAGGAGGAGGAGGAGAAAAACTTTATTGCTCAGTTAATCGGAGTTATGGCAGGTCTGGATGGGGCCCTCAGTCCAGGGCTCCACAGGCTCTTGCGGCTCGCTGAGCTTGGTCCAGGAGGGCCAACTGGCTCCCCTGATCCTCGCTTGCGAGTAGTGCCTCCCACTGCCGTACGAAGTCCGTGACGCTTAGAAAAGGTGAACTGACGTTGCTTGGCCGAGGCGTACATTCCGACGTTATGTGCGCCAGCGTCGGTTTTGCGCCGCACCACCGGCAGGTGTCGGTGTAATATGTCGGGTGCTTCTTGTGTAAGAGGTTTAGGTTAGGGTATGAATTAGGTTGTATGCGACGCCAGTCTTGGGCTTGCCTTCTATTTAGCTTGGAGTGCGCAGGACCGTAGGTCCGTCTCTCCCTCCTCTGATTTTCTAATATGTCGCGCACTGCGGACAGCGGTTTCTCTAGGGTTCTGGCCACTGCTCGGTCCTTGCTTCCTCGAGCTACGCAGTCTGTCCTTTCGTTCGCGTCGAGTCCGTTGTGCGCGGGGCACCACGTAATGCCGTGGTCCAGGTTCAGTCGTGAGCCGAGTATTCTTTAGGCGCTGCGCGGTAGCATTCCCCGCATGAAGAGTCGACACGCTGCCTGCGAGTCTGTAAGCACATGAGCCGACTGACCCTTGAAGTCGGTGTCTCGTATCGCCAGCGCTATTGCGGGTGCCTCTGCTGTGCATACCGAGGTAGTCTAAACCGTAGCGGTTATCGTGGTGACTCTGTTGGTTGCGGCGATCGCGTAGAAGTCCCTGCGAGTGGTTGCACTCGCGTCCGTGTAGTGGGCGGCCGGATCCTTGCCGAATCGCTTCTGCAGAGTCCTCGTCCTGGCCTGTCTGCGGCCGGCGTGGTACCTGGCGCTCATATTTCTTGGTATAGGTGAGACATGGACGTGCTCCCTCAAATCTCGTGACAACAAATCTGCTTCGTCTCCGCAGAACTGGGGTCGAGCGTTGTATCCCAGTCTTTGCAGAATATAGCGGCCCTGGGGTGTAGAGCTCAGCCTTTCTCTTTACGATATCAGAACTGCAGCGGCATGTTCTTCATATTTGCTGTAAATATCCAACCGCTCCAGGAGCTCCGTGCTGACTGTATTCGGGAGTCTCAGAGCAGATTTGTATGCCGTTCTGAGAAGGGTGTCCACATCCTTCATTTCAGTTTGGTTAAGCTTTCGGAACGGCAGGCCGTAAGTGATGCGGCTAATTGCAAATGCTTGCACCAGCCTAATAGTTCTTCTTCCGCGAGTCCGTTGCGGCTGCGTTCAACTCGCCATATCATACGTGCCACACTCTTAACGGTTCGTTTTAAGCTCCGAATTGTGGCATCGACGTTGGTATTCTGTTGGATAAGTAGGCCAAGCACTCTCATTTGGGCGACTTCAAGAATGGCCTGGCCGTCGAGATGTAAGTCTATCCTTCGTGTGGCAGCTTTCTTATGACGCTTGCTGCGTACGTGCATGAACTCTGATTTTTCGGGTGCGCACGTCATACCAGCGTGCTTGTTGAAGAGAGAGAGAGAGAGAGAGAAAGGCAAACGAAAGACAGGGAGGTTAACCAGAGATTATCTCCGGTTGGCTACCATGTACTGGGGAAGGGGCAAGAGGATGCGATAGGTGAGAGAGAGAAGGATCAAAAATAAAAAAAATAAAGAAAAATCAAACTACACACACATACACGTGCACACAAACTGTTTCTTTGGGCACTGGCACGCAGCCCACATAGGCGTTCCTAGTGTTATGCAGTGTCACCGCACAATCGTGCGTCACACAGTGAAGTCACAATCTGTCAGAAAGTCCAGTGTCCTTTAAATACAGCAGCAGCGCCTTCATAGCCGATCGCGCTGATGTTCGCGTAGGCCAGTTTCCAAGTATCCTGTTTTCTGTCATTGGGCGCTTGTCCAGTTTGTCTAGGGTGGCTGAGAGTAATGCTCTTTGTGGGTTGAAACGCAAGCACTGACAAAAAAGGTGCTCGATTGTTTCATTGCAGCCGCAGAAGTCACAAAGTGGGCTGTTGGCAATCCCGATAAGGAAAGAGTAGGCATTTAAAAGTGCTACTCCAAGCCACAAATGGACTAGAAGGGTGCAGTCACGTCGTGGAAGCTCGGGCTGAATACGGAGCTGTAAATTAGGGTCCAGGGTATGAAGGCGTGCACTTGTGAACTAATATGAATTCCATTGAGCTAATGTCAGGTCACGCGGAAGCGCGGAAAGATTTTTTCGCTGCGTCGGCTCTCAAAAGAGGAATGGCCACGCAGTTGACGCCGTCATGGGCAGATCGGCCAGCTGCGTCTGCTCGATCATTGCCATGTATGCCACAGTGAATAGGTAGCCACTGATACAGGATATCGTGTCCTTCGTCAACTATGCGATGATGTACTTCTCTTATCTCTGCTACGAGCTGTTCATGTGATCCATGGCGCAGTGCTGAGAGTACACTATGTAGGGCTGCCTTGGAATCACAGAAGACTGACCATGCATGGGGTGCTTTCTCTTGAATGAAATGAAGAGCCGCACGCAAGGCTGCCAGTTCAGCGGCTGTCGTTGATGATACATGTGACGTTTTTAGCTGTATTTTGACAGATCTTATTGGTATCAGCACAGCAGCAGCTGAACTTGCCGATGTGACTGAGCCGTCGATGTAAACGTGTACGCGGCCACTGTGCACTTCATATAAAAGCTTTAATGTGGCCTGCTTGAGGGCAAACGACGGCATGTTAGCTTTCTTCGTGATTCCTGGGATGGTGAGGCATATTTCAGGTCTGTGCAGACACCATAAAGGTGAGGATGGTCCTGCTGCTGGCATGTAGTTCGATGGCAATGAGGTACGATTGGCAACAATTACACGACTGATAGCTGCGTGTGGCCTTTCTGTGGGTAGAGCTGCAAGATGGTGAGAAAGTAGTCGGGAAACGTGTCGAATATGTGCCCTGAGAGCGTTGGTTACCAAGTACGTTGATATTGAGTGATCTCGAGCTATGACAATCGTTGCCGCTGTAGACGCACACCTCGGAAGACCATGACACGTCCTTAGCGCTTGAGCTTGTAGCCCCTGGAGTACACGCAGGTTTGTTTTGCAGGTGTTACCAAGCACAGGGAGGCTGTATCTTGCGAAACCGAGGAACAAGGCGTTATAAAGCTGCAGCATTGACCGCACCGATGTGCCCCATGACTTGCCGCCGAGAAACTTGAGGAGATGTATTATTGCCATCAACCTCCTCTTTAGGTGTGAAACGAGCGGGCTCCGTGATAGGTCGCAGACGATAATTACGCCTTAAAAGCGGTGTTCCCGTGCATTCGCAACTGCTTGCTCGTTGACACTTACAGAGTAACGCTTCATTGCCTTCCGAGTGAAAGTAACAAGGCAGTATTTCTCTGAAGACAGCTCCAAGTTCTGTTTTCGCAAGTACAGTGATGTTAAGGTAGCTGCCTTTTGTAGCCGTGCTCGTACCTGCAGTCGTGTTACGGCAGACGCCCAAATGCAGATGTCGTCGGCATATATTGTCACGTGGTGGTGACGTTAAGAACACAGCAGCAATACTGTGAAAGGCAAAACTAGATTTTATTGGGCGAACCTGTGCCCACAAAACAGGCTACACTTATAGCACAACGAAAGCGGCGAACAGAGTCGGCGATCGTCGGAAATCTGATCTGCGGGTCAAGCGCGTCGGCTTTTAAAGAGCAGTCGTCGAATGTTCCAGACTAATCTTTCGGACCCGCGTGCCTTCCACAAAGTTCTACACCATTCGCGTCAGGTGATGAAATCAGATAACATAAGTCTCGGCGACGACAGACAGCGGATAGAAGCATCGATAACTTTCCAGAACCTTCGGATACATGCAGGCGCGTCGCATGCTGTGCGATTACATTTGTTAGGCGGCGAAACGTGGTTGCCCGATAAAGATAAGTACACGTGTCAATACCCCCCTCTTAAAAAGCATCGTCCCGATGTTACAAATATAAGAGAGCGAAACACAAAAGGATACTTATTAAACATAAGTAACAACAAAAAGAAACAAAGTCCAAATGTGAGTTACGCGAAGCCCGAAAGTTCATTAACGCTGGTAGTAGGGCTTTAGTCGCACAACGTGGACTATTTCAGGTCGTGAGCGGCGCCGCTGTGATAGCGAAATACCGTCTGGCACGACCTCATAGTCCAGTGCGCCAATACGTCGGATGATCTTGTACGGTCCGAAATAGCGACGCAAAAGCTTCTCGCTCAGTCCTCGTCGGCGTATAGGGGTCCAAACCCAAACACGGTCACCGGGCTGGTACTCCACGAAGCGTCGTCGGAGGTTGTAGTGTCGGCTGTCGGTCCTCTGCTGGTTCTTGATCCGCAGGCGGGCGAGCTGTCGGGCTTCTTCGGCGCGCTGGAGGTTGGTACGGACGTCAAGGTTCTCCTCGTCAGTGACGTGCGGCAGCATGGCGTCGAGCGTCGTCGTCGGGTTCCTGCCGTAGACCAGCTTGAACGGCGTGATCTGTGTTGTTTCTTGTACCGCCGTGTTATAAGCGAATGTTACGTACGGCAGGACGGCATCCCAGGTCTTGTGTTCGACGTCGACGTACATCGCTAGCATGTCGGCGAGGGTTTTATTCAGCCGCTCCGTAAGACCATTCGTCTGCGGGTGGTAGGCCGTTGTCCTCCTGTGCCTTGTCTGACTGTATTTCAGAATGGCTTGGGTGAGCTCCGCTGTAAAGGCCGTTCCTCGGTCGGTGATGAGGACTTCTGGGGCGCCATGTCGCAGCAGGATGTTTTCGACAAAGAATTGCGCCACTTCGGCTGCGCTAGCTTTCGGCAGTGCTTTTGTTTCAGCGAAGCGGGTGAGGTAGTCCGTCGCCACGACGATCCACTTATTTCCGGTTATTGACGTCGGAAAGGGTCCCAGCAAGTCCATCCCGATCTGCTGGAATGGTCGGCAAGGAGGCTCGATTGGCTGTAGTAATCCGGCTGGCCTTGTCGGCGGTGTCTTGCGTCGCTGACAGTCTCGGCATGTTCTGACATAACGGGCGACGTCGGCGGTCAGGCGCGGCCAATAATACTTTTCTTGTATCCTCGATAGTGTCCGAGAAAATCCGAGGTGTCCCGCGGTCGGATCGTCATGCAGGGCGTGCAATACTTCTGGACGAAGTCCTGACGGGACAACAAGAAGGTAATTGGCGCGTACTGGTGAGAAGTTCTTCTTCACGAGTAGACTGTCTTGAAGCGTGAAGGAAGATAATCCGCGCTTAAATGCCCTGGGGACAACGTCGGTGTGCCCTTCCAAATAATCGACGAGGCCTGCAAGCTCCGGGTCCGCTCGTTGTTGTTCGGCGAAGTCTTCCGCGCTTATTATTCCAAGAAAGGCATCGTCATCCTCGTCATCTTGCGGCGGCGGGTCAATGGGGGCGCGTGATAGGCAATCGGCGTCTGAGTGTTTTCGTCCGGACTTGTATGTTACAGTGATGTCGTATTCTTGTAGTCTGAGGCTCCACCGTGCCAGCCGTCCTGAGGGATCCTTTAAATTCGCTAGCCAACACAAGGCGTGATGGTCGCTGACGACTTTGAATGGCCTGCCATATAGGTAAGGGCGAAATTTCGCTGTAGCCCAAACGATGGCGAGGTATTCCTTTTCGGTTGTAGAATAATTGCCTTCCGCTTTTGACAACGACCGGCTAGCGTAAGCTATCACGTGTTCATGTCCATCTTTTCTCTGGACTAGGACGGCACCGATGCCTAGGCTACTGGCGTCAGTGTGGATTTCGGTATCGGCGTGCTCGTTGAAGTGCGCAAGTACGGGCGGCGACTGCATGCGTCGTTTGAGTTCTTGAAAGGCGTCGGCCTGCGGCGTTTCCCACTTGAACTCGACGTCACATTTAGTTAGCTGCGTCAGCGGCTCAGCGATGCGTGAAATGTTCTTGACAAATCGCCTGTAGTAGGCACACATGCCAAGAAATCTACGCACTGCCTTCTTGTCGATGGGCTGTGGGAACTTTGCTATGGCAGCTGTCTTCTGCGGGTCGGGGCGGACTCCAGATTTGCTGATGACGTGGCCTAAAAATAGAAGCTCCTCGTAAGCGAAGCGGCACTTTTCCGGCTTCAGAGTAAGTCCTGATGACCTGATGGCCTCTAGTACTGTTGCAAGCCGCCTAAGGTGAACGTCGAAATTTTCGGCGAAGACGACGACGTCATCCAAGTATACGAGACAGGTCTGCCACTTCAATCCTGCTAAAACCGTGTCCATCACGCGCTGGAACGTTGCAGGCGCCGAGCACAGTCCGAATGGCATAACCTTGAACTCGTAGAGGCCGTCTGGGGTGATGAAGGCGGTCTTTTCGCGATCTCTTTCGTCGACTTCTATTTGCCAATAGCCAGACTTGAGGTCCATGGACGAGAAGTATTTAGCGTTGCAGAGCCGATCCAATGCGTCGTCTATCCGTGGGAGGGGGTATACGTCCTTCTTCGTGATCTTGTTCAGACGACGATAATCGACGCAGAAACGTAGGGTTCCGTCCTTTTTCTTCACCAAGACAACAGGGGATGCCCACGGGCTTTTCGACGGCTGGATGATGTCGTCGCGCAGCATTTCGTCGACTTGTTCTCTTATAGCTTCACGTTCTCGCGCCGAAACTCGGTAAGGGCTCTGACGGAGTGGTCGAGAGCATTCCTCGGTGATTATGCGATGCTTGGCGACTGGTGTTTGTCGAATCCTCGATGACGTCGAAAAGCAGCCTTTGTATCGTTGGAGCAGACTTCTGAGCTGCTGTTGCTTAATCATAGGGAGATTTGGATTAATGTCGTAGTCTGGTTCGGGAACCATGGTCGTCGGGGTAGATGCGGAGGAATCCGAGAGGACAAACGCATTACTTGTTTCCAGAATTTCCTCGATGTACGCGATCGTCGTGCCCTTGTTGATGTGCTTGAACTCCTGGCTGAAGTTTGTCAGCAACACTTCAGTTTTCCCTCCATGCAGTCGAGCGATCCCTCTTGCGACACAAATTTCACGGTCTAGCAGTAGACGTTGGTCGCCTTCGATGACGCCTTCTACGTCAGCGGGTGTTTCGGTGCTGACCGAAATAACAATGCTGCAGCGAGGCAGGATGCTCACTTGATCTTCGAGCACACTCAAGGCGTGGTGAATACGAGGGCTCTCCGGCGGCATTGATTTATCTTCCGACAGCGTTATTGACTTCGACTTCAGGTTGATGATTGCGCCGTGTTGGTCCAGGAAGTCCATACCGAGAATGACGTCTCGTGAACACTGTTGGAGGATAACGAAGGTGGCAGGGTAAGTCCGGTCATGAATGGTTATTCTTGCCGTGCAGATCCCAGTCGGCGTGATGAGGTGTCCTCCAGCGGTGCGAATCTGAGGGCCTTCCCATGCGGTCTTAACTTTCTTCAACTGGGCGGCGATGTGTCCACTCATTACGGAGTAATCGGCCCCTGTGTCGACTAAGGCAGTGACTGCGTGGCCGTCGAGAAGCACGTCGAGGTCGGTTGTTCTTTGTCTGGCATTGCAGTTAGGTCTTGGCGTTGGATCACGGCTGCGTCGTGTTGAACTGATGTCGGAACGTCGCGCCGTCAAGTCGTCTTTCGTCGGTGTAGTCTTGGCTTCCTGACTTCGTCGGGACGGCGGCGTGTCGTTATGTCGTCGAGATGGTCTCTTCGTCGTCTTCGTCGGCGGCGGAGGATCTTCGTCAGTTCGACGAACAGCAACCGCACCTCCATCGGTTGCTGCTTTTAGTTTTCCGGATATGGGCTCGCAGAGCGGCCCCGGGCTGGGCCGGTGTATGGTCGGCGCTGCGGCGACAGGTAGCGGCCTGGTGACGGCGAACGGGACGGTCGTCGAGGGTTCCGCTGTGTGGCGGCGAGGTAGTCGGAGATATTGCGAGGTCGTTCGCCAATCTGTGGTCGCGGCGCGTTAACGGCGAACCCTCGGAGTCCCATCTCCCGGTATGGGCATCGGCGGTAGATGTGCCCGGCTTCTCCGCAGTGATAGCAAAGTGGGCAGTGGTCGGGGGTGCGCCAAACGTCAGTCTTCCTCGCGTAGGTGCGCTGGGCGACGGGTGGGCGTGCTGGCGGCGGCGGCGGTGGACGACGGAATTGCGGCGTTACAGGGCCCTGGCGTTGTCGCGGAGGGGGACCTTGACGGCGGGCGACGGCGGCGTATGTCATCGCTTGCGGCTGAGGCTGCGGCGATTCAGGGGCTACTCCGAGTTGTTGTTGGAGCTCTTCACGTACGACGTCGGCAATCGAAGCCACTTGAGGCTGTGATGACGGGAACAGATTCTGTAGCTCCTCCCGCACGACCGCTCGGATAGTCTCGCGCAGGTCGTCGGTGGCCAGTGACTGAACTCTGGCGTAGCTTGTTGAATTCGTGCGGCGGTTGAATTGCCGGTTCCGCATTTCGAGTGTCTTCTCGATGTTCGTCGCCTCACGAAGAAACTCTTCAACGGTCTTCGGTGGGCTTCTTACCATCCCGGCGAAAAGTTCCTCCTTTACACCACGCATCAGTAAGCGGACTTTCTTCTCCTCGGCCATATCCGGGTCGGCGTGGCGGAACAAACGGCTCATTTCTTCCGTAAAGATGGCGACGTTCTTGTTTCGCAGCTGCACTCGGGCATCTAGCATAGCTTCAGCCCTTTCCTTGCGCACGACGCTTGTAAAGGTGCGTAGGAAGCCGGTACGGAACAGGTCCCACGTTGTCAAGGTCGATTCCCTGTTCTCAAACCAAGTTCTGGCGGTGTCTTCTAAGGCGAAGTAGACATGCCGCAGCTTCTTGTCGGAGTCCCAGTTGTTGAATGTTGCGATTCGTTCGTAGGTCTCCAGCCATGATTCCGGGTCTTCAGTCGCTGCTCCATGGAAGGTTGGTGGGTCCCGAGGTTGTTGTAGGATAACGGGGGACGCTGGGGCAGCCATTGGGGTTGTCTTGACCACGATCTTCTTTGTCGCCTCAGGTAGAAGTCCGTGCTCTGGGGGCAGTCGTTGCAGTCTGCGGCTAGCACGCTGGTCTTGGGCGATGTTGGTTCTGTCCTCGGGCTTCGGGCTTGGATCGCGGCTTTGCGGGGGCGTTCGGTACATGAACGCACAAGCACCTCCACCAGATGTCACGTGGTGGTGACGTTAAGAACACAGCAGCAATACTGTGAAAGGCAAAACTAGATTTTATTGGGCGAACCTGTGCCCACAAAACAGGCTACACTTATAGCACAACGAAAGCGGCGAACAGAGTCGGCGATCGTCGGAAATCTGATCTGCGGGTCAAGCGCGTCGGCTTTTAAAGAGAAGTCGTCGAATGTTCCAGACTAATCTTTCGGACCCGCGTGCCTTCGACAAAGTTCTACACCATTCGCGTCAGGTGATGAAATCAGATAACATAAGTCTCGGCGACGACAGACAGCGGATAGAAGCATCGATAACTTTCCAGAACCTTCGGATACATGCAGGCGCGTCCCATGCTGTGCGATTACATTTGTTAGGCGGCGAAACGTGGTTGCCCGATAAAGATAAGTACACGTGTCAATATTGATACCTGAACTGTGCTGGGCAAGCATCGGACTAGGCCAACGAGCACTAGGTTGAATAGCGTCGGGCTCCCCAACACTCCGTCTTGCGGTACTCCACGGCACGTTTGGCGTTGAGTCGTGGCGCCATCCTCGGTCATCACGAAGAAATGCCTGTCCGTCGAATAACTGCACAGCCACTGAAAACTGCGGCCACCGATACCGGCTTCAATTAGAGCCTCTAAAATGGCATAATGTGCTATATTGTCATAGGCCCCTTTTATGTCAAGGAATAATGCTGCAGTGAGTCGTTTCAGACGTTTTTGATGTTGAACAAACGTGACCAAATCGATGACATTATCTATGGATGAACGCCCACGCCGGAAGTCAGCCATAGCATCTGGGTACACGTTGTAATTTTCCAGGTACCATTCCAGGCGAGTCAAAATCATTCTTTCCATTATTTTCCCTATGAAACTGGCCAGAGCGATGGGGCGGTACGATGACAAATCTAACGGCGATGTACCAGGTTTGAGAAGTGGAACCAAGCGACTGCATTTCCATTCACGTGGAACCAAACCGTTGCGCCAAGACTCGTTGTAATGGTTTAGTAGCATGAGTCGTGCTCTCTGCCCAAGATTGGCGAGCGCCGCATAAGTAACGCCGTCCGGCCCAGGTGACGAAGAGCGCTTGCAAGTCGCCAGTGCCGCTTCAAGCTCCTCCACCGCAAACATAACATCCATGCGGGAATCCCGTGACACAGGAGTGAAACATGGTGTAAGTGCGCGTTGGAGCTGCGAGCTGGCAAGTCTTGAGCGAAATTCTTCAGCAATGTCTATTTCGCCGCGACCTTGGTGCAAAGCGAGGGATTTGAAAGGAACACGCTGTTGCGGTGATACGCGAAGTCCACGCACAGTTCTCCATATCTGAGACATTCGCTGACCTGGATCCAACGACTCACAGAAACGTTTCCATCTTTGGGATTGTAGTGCATCAATGCGGCGTTGAATCTTCCTTTGCATCCGCCTTGCCTCTCTGAGTTCATGGATGGATTTGGTTCTTCTGTATCTTCTTTCAGCCCACCGGCGAATTGCTCGTAGTCGCTGCAGTTCGGCATCAAATTCTTCGTATTTCGGGAAAGGCTGAAAAGCACGAGTAGCCTCTTGCATGGCTTTTTGAATTTCGTCTTCCAGACTTCAATGGTCCCCTTGCTGATATACTTCCTCCATGTGCGACCGAAACGCCGACCAGTCAATTCTCCGGAGGGTCGTGGAGGGGCATTTAGATAGTCCCTTGATCTTCAGGTACGTTGGAATGTGGTCGCTTCCGTGTGATTCGATGTCTGCAAACCATTGCACGAATGGCCGAAGTTTACTACCTTGTCTATGGCCTCTTGTAATAGGTCTTGTTTTTCTCCGTAGGAACCCCGGTGTGCCCACAACGTTATGTCATCGGCGTAGATAGTACATCCGAGGTCCCGTGCTTGCTCGAGTTCTAGGGCCAGTCGCCTCATCCCGACGTTGAAAAGAAGCGGTGACAAGATTGAGGCCTGTGGGGTTCCTCGGTAGGGCATCGCAAAGACGTCAGAGCGCGTACTGCCCAACAAAATTGTTGCCTTCCTGTCGCGAAGGAAGGTAAGGACGTACTGAAACACCCATCTTCCGCAACCTATCACTTCCAGACCTTCGAGGATTGCTTCGTGAGAGATCGTGTCCAACGCTTTCTTGACATCGAGTACCACAACTATCCTGGCTTCTTTGCTTTGTGGCGGGATCAAAACTTCGTCGCGAAGCATAAGAAAGGCGTCCTGTGCCGAGAAGTTTGGCCTGAAGCCGAGCATAGAGTCGGGAAAAAGTTCATTCCGCTCGATGTAGTTGCACAGTCGAGAGAGAGAGAGAGAGAAAACAAGGGTAGGAAAGGCAGGGAGGTCAACCAGAACAGCATCCGGTTTGCTACCCTACACTGGGGGTGGGGGAAAATGGAATGGAAAGAGGAAGAAAGGGAGGGAGTAAGCAATGAGTACGTGTGGGAGGGACACAGTACATAAGGACACTATAAGCGGTCTCTTAAGCCCGTGCACTTCAAGTACCGCACTAGTGCACGAATCGCTTTTCGAGCCAGTACCGGGTGTGGCCACGGTCCGAGTATCTTTGATTCGGTGGACGGTCTCGAGTCTAGGCTGCGTAAAGTTGCCCGCAGAGAGAGGCGTTGGACATCGTAGCGAGGGCAGGTACCCAATACGTGCTCGATGGTCTCCTCGCACCCACAGGAGTCGCACATCGGGCTCTCGGCCATTCCCATACGGTAGGAGTATGCGTTCGTGAACGCCACTCCCAACCACAAGCGACACAACAAGGTTGCTTCGCTGCGGGAAAGGCTAAATGGCAGTTGTAGCCGTAGCATGGGGTCCAGTTTACGTAATCTGCAATTGAAGCCACTTGAAATCCAGAGATCTTGGGACTTCTTGCGCGCAAGTAAGCGAAGTTCTCTGGCAGCGTCCGACCTGGCCAAAGGTTTTGGACGCCTCTTGGTGTCTTCGTGGGCACACCGGGCAGCCTTGTCAGCTAGGTTGTTGCCGACGATGCCACAGTGAGCAGGAATCCACTGAAATATAATGTGGTGTCCTCTTTCCAGAGCATGGTGGTGCAGTTCCCTGATTTCAGATGTCATTTGCTCGTAAGTTCTGTCACGTAATGCCGACTTGATGCTATGAAGGGCTGCCTTAGAGTCACAAAATACGACCCATTTCTCTGTTGGCTCTTCTGTGATGTACATAATAGCGGCTAGGAGAGCTGCAAGTTCTGTTGATGTAGATGTAGTCGTGTGCGGCAATTTGAATTTCACTGTAACGTTCTTGGCTGGAACGACGAATGCGGCAGTTGAGCTGGTAGGTGAGGTCGAACCATAGGTATATATATGTATGCGGTCATGATACGTCTGGTGCAGCAATAGGAGCGTAAGTTGCTTCAGAGCCGGCGATGGATGATTGGACTTTTTTGTAATTCCAGGAATAGCAAAATTCACTTGAGACTGTCACAGGCACCACAGGGGGGAGGAAGGCTTCGCCGCCGGTGTAAAAGATGCCGGTATGCACTCTTGATGAGCGTTAATCACTGGTGAAAAGGTCGCTTGAGGTATCTCGGCTGGTAGGGAGGCCAAATGATGGTCGGGGATCCTTGACAGATGGCGAATGTGCGCTCTGAGAGAGTCGACAGCTACATGTGTCAGGATTGTATGGTCTCCTGCGATGGCGATTGTCGATTTTCTCAAAAAGCTTCCCTGCACACGACGTGAGCGATATTGGTCTCAAGTTTTGCAGATCTCTGGGTTTAGCCGGTTTCGGTATGAGTATGATAGTAGCCTCTTTCCATTCTTCTGGTAGTGCCCCGTCGTCGGACCATGCATTATCGTTGAAATAGGTCGTAAGCTGCCTCAGGGATTCCTGACTCAGGTTGCGCAGCATCGCATTTGAAATGTGGTCCGGACCCGGGGCGGTGTTCTTCCGGACAGATTGTGCGGCTGCATAGATCTCTGCCGTTGCTCTGGGTGCGTCCAGCTCCGCGTTGTCTGGTCCCTCATAGTTGCACTCATAGGTCCCTCATAACCTTCATAGGTCCCTCAATGCCCTCATAGGTCACTCAGTGCAGTGATGTTGTGTCCGGTACTCCTATGTAGACGCTCTTAAGGTCCTCAATGAGGGCATCGGTCGTGCCATCGTATTCATTTTCAATTAATTTCAGTGTTCTGTTTGTGGTGGTCCGTGTTTCTGTCGGATCTATCATACTGCGCAGAATAGCCCGTGTTCGCTTTGTGCTAAGCGTTCCTTTGAGTGCATCACAAAACTGAAGGAAATTGTTGTCTTGCAGCTGCGGCGCGTACTCAGTGGCTTCCTGCGCAAGCCTGGCTATCCTGATCCTGAGTTTTCTGTTGTGTCTCTGTCTCTTACAACGTTTGGTCAGACTTCTTCGCGCTTCCCGCAGGTGTAGTAGGTGCCTGTCTACTGCCGGTGTTTCGACTGTTGTCGATATTTCCCGTGTAGTGCTTCTGTGTATTCTCCTGATGAATTCCGTTCATTCTGTAGCACTATCGCACGGTCTGGTCTGCCTTTGCTTCTGTCTAAAAGCTGTTCAATCGGTTATGGTGGCTTTTCCTAATCTATGGCGAACCCGCGTCGTGTTAACTGAGACACTAATAATACAGTGATCACTGCCAAGGTCTTCGCCTAGGTTAGTCCAGGTAACACCTCTGTCATTGTTGCTGAAAGTTAGCTCCGGCGTGGTATCTTTGACTACACTGTTTCCCGTTCTGGTTGGTTCACCCGGTCGCGTCAGCAGGACCAGCTCATGCTCCTCCGCCAGGTCAGCTAGCCTTTGGCCCTTAGGGGTGCCTCGATCGTAGCCCCAATCAGAGTGCGGAGCGTTAAAGTCCCTTAGGATAATTGCCCGATCGTTGCTTTTCACTTTGCGCAATGCGGCCGTCACTAGCACGTCGAACTTTGCCTTCCTTTCTCTAGGTTGGCTGTAGACGTTGGCAATAACTGTTTTCGCTTTGCAGCGTCTACATGGCCAGACCGTGGGAATCTGATGTTGGACACCGCAGTTAGGGACGTAGTCCACGCTCACTGCTATGTCCGCCCGTGTCAGTGCTGCTATCTGAGGAATGTCAGGGTGCGTGTGGATCTTGTATCCTCTGAGGTTCGGTATCTTCTTGCCTGGTTCTTGTATGCATATTATATCCGGGGGAACAGGCGTCGCATCTATAAAACTCAAGAGTGCTGCGTGTTTAGTTCTAAGAGTCCAGCAGTTCCACTTCCACACTTCGAGGTTTTCGGCTACTCTTGTGTGGCGATTAGCCATCTATAGTACTCTCGCTGTCGGTCAGCTCTCTCTCTTTAGGCCTGCGTGCAGGAGTTCCTGGGCTGGCACATTTTCGTTTGTTCGGTCCCTCTTTCGTGGCATGAGAAGAGGAGTCCTCCATCTGTCGTTTGAGCTTGTACAGCTCTGTGAAAAGATGTTGGAGTTGTCGGGCTATCGCATCCAGTTTATCGTCTTTTTCTGTCACCTGTGTGTTCGCGTTCTTGGTTTCTCCTGGCTTGGCTTTGTTCGTGTGGAGCTCATTCCTTTGTGTGGAATCAGCTAGCTCCCTTCGAATTTCTCCAAGACTGTCGTTTAAAATTCTGTTCTCCTCCAAGATATCTTGATAGGCTGGACTCTGAGTTACTGGATCGGCAGTGGGAGACACTATCCGCGCCCAGCTTACCTGTTGTGTGACAATGGCCGCCGTCTGATGTTTAGCCTGCGGAGCCCTGCGGAGACAAACCGCGGTAGGACCGTGCCGAGGAATGTGATGACTGCGCTCTTCGAGTCCCCTAGCATTCTTGCCTGGATTATCTCGATGCCCTGGGTAGGGACTCGGAGATTTGCCTTGATTGTCTCTCCGAGCGTGTGCGGCAGGAGTCCATAATTGACACCTCTGACGGCGCCTTCTCCTGTGGCAGCGTACGCATTGAACGCGTGCGTCTTGCCATTGACTGAGAGCTGTGATCTTGCGTAGGAGATTAGCTGACTCTTCCTCAGACGTTGAGACTATTGCGACGTTTGAGCTCCTGTCTTATGCGCAGTATAAAGTGCTCACCCTTTACTTTGTTGTGGCAGGCCGCGATTACTGCTTCTGCGAGCATCGGGCTGGTTAGAGTTTTCAACGGGAGTCCTTGGTGCGGGCGCAGAATGATCTTGAAGTCATCGCGCGGCAGTGGTGGTAACTTGTTCCGTCGCACCCTGCGTCGGCGGATGGGGGGTGAGTTCTGTTCCTTCTGCGAAGGCTCGTTCCATTTCGCCTGCAGGCGTTCCTTTGCTTGCTGCCGTTTTTGGCGGATCGTTAGCACCGTCTGCCAACCCTCTTCGTCGGGTTCTCTCGTAAGCCCCCGCAGGTCCTCAGCGTCCGTGAGAAGCGTTGTATTAGTTTCATCTTTACGAGAAGTTAAAGCTTCAGAGAAATCCATGCCGCCTTCCTCCGTACCGGGTTTCGGTTGGGACGGCGCGCCATTTGAGGCACCCGCCGCAGCAGAAGCGATTTCTTGAGACGCCATATGCGTCGGTGTCGTGTGCCAGACGCTGCACCGACCCGACGCGGCGGCCGCCGCTGCGCCTTAGCTCTGGTGCTTGCTAGCATGCTAGCTCCGACGTCGCGTACTTGGTAGCTTCTTGAAATTGTGGAGCCGCCGGAAACGGGTCTAGGTCCAAGAGGATGGTGTCCCTGGGTTCCGTATACGTTCACCGTTCTGGTGATACCAAATTTCGGTCGGTTACTGGAACTATAACCAAGGAAAAACATCCAGGCGACGCATACCTGGAAATTCGTTACGTTAAATGATGTTAGTGTAAATACGACGAACATTTCTTTAATCGGCACTAAACAACGTCGAAGTGTTGCACTCAATAGGAAACAGTGCTATATTTTCTTGTTCGACCTTTCGGGTTGTTATTTGTTGCATCTTGATGTTGACAATGGCAGTAAATGCATTTGACTTAAAATCTTTAGTCAACATTGGTTCTATTCGCTAGAGTAAATGAAGGTGGGGGCACGAACGCGGGAGAGAATTTTCAAGGAGTAGCTACGAAAGCTGAGAATATTAGGGTGACAGGGGACAGACGTTGGTAAATAATCGACAGTGGTCGAGCATGAGATGCCTCACGGACAGACGTTCCGACGGAAGTAGTTTTTACTCTGACGAAAACAAGTCGCCCTATGGAAACATTGCGTCAAGGACATCTCTCGTCCGACGCACTGTCGGCCATTTTAGGTCTTCGCCTTATTGTGAAACTCGCTATTGTTTATGTTGGTATACCAGCTACTGCGCAGCCGCATTCAACGACAGGCTGTGAGTCTCTTGCATTTCAATGTCATTTTGGTAGCTTGGCGAGCTTGGCGCTCACAGGCTTTTCAAGCTATGGCGTTGACGTGTAGGACCGTTTCGGAGGAGCCTCACGCCGCAGGTTGTAACTGGAAAGTGTGGGAGTGTGTGGTCCAATGACTCGACGTTTAAAAAGGTGCACTGGTGAACAAAATAGCCCGTGATTATTGCACACGTAAGCGTCTATCCAATCAGGTCACCGAGTTTTCTAATTAAGGAATAAAGCAGCGTAGTTTCTTGGGCTTGTTGGTGCGTGGTGGTCCTCTGCATGCTATTCATTGCTATTCAAATTAAAGAATACAACAGGGAAGGTGCGAATTGGCGCTTGGTGATTCTTACTACACGTTACCCCTTACCCTTTGCAGTCTTGGGCTGCGCACATAAAAACGCCAATTGCATAGCAGAGTGAGCGCAGAAGAGTTGCTGTAATACCTATGGTGCACTCGATTTCACACAGGTTAAAGGAAAGTTGCCGGACATTATGGCGTTAACGGGGCTTTCTTCAGTGGCAAGTAATTTGATGCTCTAGGCGTTAAGGTCGATAGGCGTGCAAGGACTAGCGCAGTAGCAAGTGATAACGCTTGCTCTGTTATTCACGTTTATGACAATTCTGATTGTTCCTCTGGAGTGGCATACAGGATTCCTTGTACGTGTGGTAGCGTCTACATCGCACAACTGACCGGTGTGTAAATATCAGCGTACGCGAACATGCCAATTTCCTAAAGGGAGTGGTGCCGTCGCATCTTGCTAGTCATTGTCGTGATTTCAGCCACGCGCCGTCTTTTCGAGACACCTGAATTGTCATAAAACACCACGATCAGCGCAGTACTTGAGGGTGCTAAGGTATATAGCATAGTCAAGAGCAAGAAAATGTGTATAAGTCAGCCGTCAGTTTCCCTGTCAAACGAAGATATCGCGTTCATTGATTGCCTGTGGATATGTGATGGTTCTTTTACAGCGAAGCTTTCTTCGCCTCTTTCTCAACTTTTGCGACACTGCTGCTGCTGCTTTCATCTTGCACACCGTGTCAGGGGGTGGTTCAGACCGTCTATATACATGAGAAGAGCGTGGCAGCGAGTAAAGTCGACGTGAGGAACCATCGCGTCGCATGAGCACAGTGCCCTCTGAAGCTGCCTAGGTGTTTGCACATTGGTCTTTGACAGCTGTAATTATCGGGACCACTCTCAAGAGCATTGTAAATACTTCAGCACTTATCTTTCTACTAACATGCAAGTCCAAAAGGGCTGTACGTAGGTAGAAGTCTACAGAAGAGGGGGAAGAAGTGGCAGAGAATGAGCAGAACCGACGGAATCGCGAGGCGAGAGAATAGACAGTTGTAGTTTCACGTTAGCGCAGTAGCAGAGTTTAGGGAAATTACGTTACCGTTCCGCAAACGAAATACTTAAGAAGCGAGTATAAGTATAGCATCACAGCGTACTTTCCGTGTGAGACGCAATATAATTATACTTTATATGCCGACCTCTCTACATTTTCCAATCATTAAAATACTCCTTTTTTTTCGCCTACAAGATGCACATGAGCGATTTTATTTATTTGCCAGGCCTTGCACTTGCTTCCGAAAACTGTGAGTGGCAGCGTAACGATAGCAGGGAGCGCGGTGTATTGGTTCTTTCCAGGTCTGGCGGTCTGCGATGAAATAAGTAAATATGTCATCCGTGTCATCCGACTTCTCCCAATCTTAGAGGCTTTATGCCTTCGCGCCTTTCTCTGAACTTTGCTGATAGGTGTCACCGCCATCCTCGAAGTTTCTCTCGTTCGGGTTCGACGCATAGGAAAAGACAAGCGATCTCAAGATAGCCGCAATGTTTATCATAATACTCGGTCGTGGAAGTGGCCCTAGATTAAGCAAAAGCAGTTTACACAGTTGTTTCATACGAATGGCGGCTGCCGGAACTGCCGCCATGTTTTTACGTAAACTACATAAACCCCGCAAAAACGGTAACGTTAAATGTGAGGAATAGAGCTCGTATGCTAAACGGTATGGGTCGTTCAGCGTACTGCGCACGCGCATTTCAATCCCGCTATTCCGCAAAGCCCGTTATCGCGCTAAACACGCTAAACTGAAACTGTCTTATAGCAGCCTTCCCACTCTCACACTTTACATACAGGGGAAGAAGGTCACAGAGGGAATACATGATATGACAAGGCAAGGAAAGATTGGTTGCGAGCAAACTGAACGTGCAATACGGTACGCTTCTGCTATTTCTGAAAAATAAATACCATGCAAATATGTCAAGCGGAGAACTGACGCAGGGTGGGCAGACGCAAAGTGTATTCAAACTTCCTAGGGTAATGCGGCACTACGCAAGCGATCGCGCGTCCAACCAACACTTCTTTGCCACCCCCATCCCCCGAGGTCGCTTTATGGCTATGGCATTGCTCGAGGTCGCGGTTTCAATCGGGACCATGGCAGCCGCATTTCGATGGGAGCGAAATAAAATAAACGCTAATGCGCTTAGAATTAGGTGCACGTTGAAGAACGCAAGGGCTTTAAATTAGTCCGAACTCCGCCACGACGGCGCGCCTCATAATCCGATCGTGGTTTTGTGAGCGTAAAGCCGAATAATTCAATTAAAAGTTTAACGCTTCTGCCACGATGCGATGTTCCATGTGAGGCAATAATAAGTATCAACCCTCTGAGAGATTATGAATAAACACGCCCAACAACGCCTAAAGCAAGCATGTCTCCCGGTGTGTTCTGTGTACTATAGGCAGACAAACAGCTGTGGTGCACACAAGGTAACCTTTAACAGTAACTAAACATTCTCGTAGTCTACTAAACGCTGAAGAAATTACACGTTCGCCATCAACATCATCGCTAATTATCCTCAATAAAAGTACATTTTTTTTACATGTCATACACATGAATTTCATAATCACTGTTTATATGATATTTTAATTCTAGCAAGAGCTTTCGCTTGTTAGACCCAGTGCTTGTCTTGTATTCTCTCTCATGTTTCAATTTTTTGTGCGCTGCCCGAGCAAGGATAGGTTCTTACTCTGCCGCTTTTCAATCCTTCTACACTCACCCTTTGTCTCTCTCTCTTCTGTTTCAGTCTTCTTACCTGTGAGTATCGCTGCAATAAAGTATCAATAGAATTCAGCGCTTGTCACATCTGTGCGGAATGGGATGTTGTTGTCGCTAACTGAGAAACTGGGGCTGCCATGATGAATGGGAGATTTACATCTGAGCCCACATTCACAAAACGTTCTAACGCTTCAATCTTGGGTAAGAGCAAATGTCAATCATTCGTGTTGTCCAGCACATTATCAGCGAATGCGGCCGGCTAATCACAGACAGCTCTTACGAATGAAAATCTTTGGGAATTATGTCCCTGTTTTGCTACCGTGTGAATGAAGCAGAGATATTTGGTTTTTCTTAAAGCACAGCACAGGTTTTTAATCTTTAAACATATTGAAGTCATGTGGTTATTATTTTACCAATACTGTCAAATTAATTATTAGCGAATATCTTGTTACACGCTATGTTAATCCTCTTTTTGTCGTTATCTCTCTAGATTTATAGAATATTTTGTTTGGAGGCTTGCCGGCTGAGTTAACGTTATATTTGTAGTTTAACGACTTCTTTCTCTGCTGACTCGGTGTGGTGTCGCAACAAGAAAACTCGAGATAGTACAAGTTTAATGAAGAGTGGAGTCAATTACAACAGTAACAGGCACATTTTGATAGATATTTGGCAATAAAATTTGCGTCTGAAAAGAAATACGCGCCGCACAATGCGGCGACTTCCCAAGATAAATGATGCGTGCAGCTCTTTGACCGCAGTCAGTTCACCCGGAAGGATCGGCATTAATATAACCCAAGTTGTTCCACGTCCTTCCTGAAAGCGCAATAATTACACATAGCCGAGGCAAAAATAAACAAAAATCTAGGCTCACGGCAATTTTAGAAATTGTTTGCCTTGCTCGGTGGTGCTCAAAGAAAAGCACGCATAAAAGTTCTGTCAATGTTTGTACAGTGCCTTTCAGCGGCCGCTGAGGCTTTGCGACGGTGTACGGGTCACCAAAATACAGAGTCAGGAACTAGAATAAAAAGTAAGAAAAACAAAAACTCAGGTCGTGGGTCGTGGAACAGCTTTAAGCATAATGAAGGTCCCCCGGAGCATGAAAGAATGTTTACCCCCTATCGCTAGGTGCACCTATTCTTTGCTGACCGACACAATGAAAACTTGTCAGACGCGATACACATGATCGATTGTGGTGTTCCAATTTGAATTGCAAATCAGAGGTGATCGAAGCAAGTTGTGAAACTTCCTTATCAATCTTTTTCCATGGCCAGGTCCAATTGCATATACTGCGTACATATTACATTTTTTTTTGTTTCGCTGAAGTATACAAAAGAGGTTAATGTCCACTACGGAGATTACAAGTCTAGAAATAAGGCATGCATTTCTTCATTTGTCGTCACGCAAACCCGCATTGGCGTCAATATAGCGTGTGGAGACAAAAACTCCGCTGCATAATGCAGAGTGGAGTTGGAGAAAGAAAAGGATAATGCAGCGTTGTCCTAGCTACTCAATATGGCTGTCTCAGAAACATCGGCGTCCTAGAGACGTGCGTTGATTTAATATTAAACGATCGCTTAAATCGATTGCTGTCGACCAAAATAATGTAGCAAGGACGTTGCACGTCGCCCTTAGCGCCCACAAACGTGTCGCTTATCATTCGTTAACATGACTTATAATCGCCCACTTCGAAACGCATAAAGCGTTGCTGGAAGGTGATAGAGAAAAATAAGTTGCACGTATTTCGCCATACGCGGCATCACTGTATTGTACGCACTACGATGTAGCGCTGCAGTGACCGCGAGTAATGAGGCGAGAGGCATGGCTTATTAATCAAGAAGTAGTCGGCATTACGACAACGTAACAAAGCAGGCAGATTTGCAAAACTGAAAAAGAATACACCAAATGCTCAGTGAGTTGTAATCGGAGGGTTCTTGTACTTTTTATTATTTTATTTACTTCATTTAACTATACTGTAGGCCTTTGCATAGGCCCAAGCAGGAAGTGGATTGTAAAAATACGCGTGAGCTTGGGAAGAACAGGAAAAAAAGAAAAAAAGAAAAAATATAGAAAGCAGAAGAAAACTGTCATACAACATCACTGGTACTCAACACAAGACACTTTCTTTGTTTCTCATGAATCAAGGAATGACAAAAGGTACTCAAAACAATTGCAATATTAGTCGTATAATATTCATGTAGTTATCGCGGATCCATAAAACACCACTATTCAGCACATTACAATATTTGCATTTGAAGTCAAAAAGCAGTATACAATCACACGTGCACTAGTGTCCTATCACTCAACCAACTTATCTTTAAACTACACACTCAAATACTTTCATGAGCAACCAAAATATGGCTCCAATTTTGCGACAAAGCCATCCACAGAATCTGATTCTACAATTTCTTTTGGCAGCGAATTCCAGATTTCGATTGCCCATGGGAAATATGAATATCTAAACGTGTCGCACTGTGTCGGATACTACTGCCTGATGTGTTTATTATGACAGGTTCTATTGGATTGTCGGTGTGGTGGCTGCACGTAATCTCGCTTATCTATATTAATGTTGTTATTAAATAGCATAAAAAGAAATTTCACGACAGCCACACGACACCGACAAACAAGGGTAGGCAGTGCTGCATGGTTTCTAAGAGCACTTACGCTTTTGTGTCGACAATACTTGAATTGTCTTTTTGGTGCAACCACTCCTAATTTCTTCGTTGCTCTGTAGAATCTTGAAATCGCCAAATGGTGCGTACGTTCGACCGGAAACATTGTAAATTTGAGAAGCATTTGCTGCTGACCCAAGCAGAAGCTGGTGTAAAAGAAGGACCATTGAAGACCGGCTCAACTGATTCATATAATTAGCCGATGAACCAGAAGAAACGAAGTGCTTATGCCAAGTACAAGTTGATATCTGTGAATAGCTGTGCTGTATACAACACTCGAAAGATTGCTGCAATTGTCGTTTGAAGTATCAAACGTGAACTGCTACCTTTCTTTCTCGAGAAAATTCGCTCTTTCTGCTTCAAAGCTCACAATTTCGTTGAGCCCCTATGTGGCACTTAAATCGGGAAATATAGAAGTTGAGGGCTACAGCCTAAATAAGCGCACCTTTGGGCATTGTAAAAAGAGCAGTGGCGCATTTCTTGGTGATAATATGCGGCATGACAGAGACATGCACATGCGCTGAAGGCTAGCACATGAGGCTGTGTTTGGGTATTCAAGTTTCTGAAGAACAAGATATCGCGTTCAAATGGAAAACATAATTTTGTTTGCTACGTCAGTTCATTGACAGTTATGTTGTACGCCGCACAGTGTGTCGCTGAAATAAGTACATGCACGTGCACTTCATAAAAAAAATAGCAAAATTAAATTGCCCGCCAAACCTTCGAGATGGCGCTACAGAAACAACAAGTATCACTGCGCCATTACAAATTTCTCAGAGAGACAGAGGTGACACACATCACTGCATTCTTGAAAGCGGTAGATGGTGGCGAAAGAAAGAGAAAGAAAACATTTATTTCTAATGTGGTTGGCTGACGTCCTAGTAGGGTGGAGCTCTTATTTCAGGGACCTATTGGCTCGCGTCCCTCCGCGTGCTCGCAGCATCAGACGTCGCTGCTCATGCGGGTCTAAGCTGGTCAGCGGAGTCTCCCAGGAGGAAGGTGACGCTGACGGATCGGAGGAGTAAACCGGAGGGTGTGGGCATTCCCCAGCGCATAGATATACTGTGGGCTTTGCTCCACAATAGGGATAGTATGAGGGATAATATGTGGGGTGGAAGACATGAAAATAAAAAAGACCGGGAGATGAATTAGTTTGAAACTGTCGCCGCACGATGGCACCTTCTCGGTTAAGGGAATGATGTGATGGGGGGAAGCCACTCCTGCTGTCTCTGTAATGTTGTAGGGTTTAAGTGTAGTTCAGTGGTTCTGTCGGTGCGTCGTCTGGGTTGGACAGCTGTTCCAATGGCTCTCGGTTAGCGAAATCTCAAGTTGCCGCATTAGCGCATTCATTACTGTAGAGAGAGGCATGACCAGGTGTCCAGACGACACGTAACGAGTGTAACGCTGTGTGGTGTAATAATGTAATTGTGCGGTTTGTATAGGGTCTCGCCATCTCTTGTGCCGAAGTCCTGCAGGGGGTCTGCGAATCGGTGACCACTGTGATGGGTCCATCCGGAGCGACTATAGTTGAAGCGTGTAGGATGGCTAGGGCGATAGCAGCCTCTTCCACCCTGACACTATCTACAATTTTGAGCGCGGCTGAAACTATCGGAGTGTCCGTGCTATTAGATAGCACGACTAGACGCAGGGCATGTCTCTGTGGGTACCGGACCTCGTCGGTGTAGAGGACAGATGAGTCCGACGTCTCATTACCAAAGAGTCGAGCGAGGGCTTGCGCTCTTGCCTGTATCGGGCCTTAATGACGGTCAGGGTGCATATTCCGGGGAATGGGGGCCACGTGTATTTTGTTTCGAATACTAAGTGGAATTCCTGTTGCTTCTTCGGCATATTGCATGTTCGGAAATTGATCGAAGAGTGGTGGTGGCTTGGCCATCGCCACATTGAAGGGTGCGTGATACAACCGAATCATGGGGAGTGTTTTACAATATCTGACCGAATTTCGCTGAGGCCGATGGTGGCCGTGCGCTCTGATAAAAAGGCTCGGACAAAATCATAGACGCGTTTTCCGCATCGCGAATATATGGGGTCAAGGGAGACGTTGTCGAAGGACCCCTTGAGGTCCAACGCCAATTTTTCTCTGGTTTGAACTGCTTTGGGGCCATCCACAACACCCTGCTTAAGCTGTAGAAGCATGTCCTGCGCAGTCAGACCTGGTCGACTGCCGAATAACGTATTGGCGAATAGTTCATTCGCTTCGAATATGGCTGGAAGCACATAAGAACTAGGTGCTCGAAGAGTTTGCCGATACACGAAGTCAGCGAAAGCGGTCTCAGATTTAGGAGAGATGAAGGTTTCCCATGTTTCGGAATTATGGTAATATCGGCGTGTTGCTAATCTTGGAGAAGCGTTACGTTTTTCCAGTTGCTGTAGTATGCAGGGAGTTTCCGGATGGCCTGATCGTCCAGGTTACGTAGTAGTGCATACAGAATCACATTTGCTCGTGGCACCATGTTAAGTCTTATGCTGTGCTGGGCTGCCCCTCACTTCTGTCTCTGTAATATCGCCGTCCAATTGGCTTTCTTCCTCGTGTGGATAGTCTTTGTACTCCGTTCGGTGACTTGTGGCTATGTAATCTGGTGCACTCTTTGGAGAATAGCGTCGTCATTCATTTGTTCTTGTGGGTGATAGCGCGGATGACGTTGGTTTTGGGGGTTTCTGTGTACGTTGACTACTGCTCTGAGGAGGGAGCGTGATTTGGATGTATTTAGGGTGTTATTAAGGAGGTCGCAGAGGTTGTGCGGATTATTAGTGAGGTTCATAGTATGGTCTTCCGCCTCAGCTGCGTTCCGCGCGATTCTTTGTTTCAGCCTACGCTTGTATCGCTCCCTTTTGCATCATTTGGTGAGGCCTCTTTGCTCATCCCAGAAGTGGAGCAGGTGTCTGTCCACATCCGGTGTCTCCGTTGTTGCAGTGAGTTGCTTGGTGGGAGTTTTAAAATCTGTGTAGCTATCATCTCCACTCGTGAAGAGAGGGCGTGTCCTTTTGTGGGGACCTGGTTCTGATGCGCCCGAAAACGTCCCAGTTCGTCATTTTGATTGCGCATTCTGGGGTGCGTATGACCACCAGTTGGACTACCGTGGCTAGAATGCTGTGGCCACTGCCCAGTTTCTCCATTAAGTTGTTTCAGGAGCATTGAGTAAACGTCCTGTCCATTGTTAGGTCGGGGCAGGTATCCCTGCTTACGCTGTTCCCCGTTCTGGTTGGTATGCCAGGTTCTGTCAGCAGAGTGAATAGATAAAGTGTGTAAGCTAGACGGCAACCTTCTGTAGTTCCTGCTTGGTAGCTCCTGGCTGGGTTTGGTGCGTTCAAATCTGCCCGAATAAACATTTTTTTTCTTGCTGGTGGCGGTAGAAAAAAGATGTCCGAAGTCGTTTCGTCGTGATTTAGGTGCGCTGTAGGTGTTAAGCAAAAATAAGCTGGCTTGATATCTATTCCTGGGTAAAGTATCTAAAAGCACTTGCGGAATATGGGAGCTGTCAAGCCTGTGCTCAATCACTGTGATCAATATGGACACAATGTGTGGCAGCTAGGGGTGGTTTGATGCTGTATCGCTTGTCTCTGTGCGGACTGTGTCCAGTGAGTGTGGCAGTATAGTGCACTTTTTCGAAGTGCAGTAACGTCTGGTGGGTGAGGTTGCGTAGCTAGGAACTATGTGAGAAAACTCCTGTTCCTTCGATACCCTCTACAAATCCATTGCCATACTCGGAAGCGTGTGGTAGCGCGTCTTTCAGGTTAGTTGATACCGCCTCGCTAGTGAGGGCAGGTGTTGTACGAGCCCGACGAGTATAACTGGTGCTGTCTTCGTGGGTCTCGGGCAGAACTTTACTCAGAAGTGGTTACATTATACATGACTTCGTGTAACTCACGCCGCCTACGTGCCTTCCTGCACCTTAATCAAGCCAGGAAAACTGTTGGACTTGGTAAATTTTCTTGTATCAATAGTAAAGTAACAAATAACATGAAATCTACAATAAAGAGGGTGTGAAAAAAACACACAGGTGAAATATTCTGCAACTTGGAGTGTTTTCGACGACTTCTGAACAACATCATTACCGCTGTGAAGTAGACCTGCGGCTAAAATTTCATGGACATTGTTGTTAACGACGTGTCTGAACGATGTCCCTTGTATGCGTAGGCGCCGCTACAGTTGGCTGCCCGGAGAACTATTCATGCAGCGTAAAAGTGCAATTCCGTGATGAACAGTTCCAGCCGGACTGACGTAGTTGATGATGGTCGCGTGAAGGACTTCTCTGGTAAATCGACGCAGAGCACGCGAACGTCGTAGCAGCCCCAGCATTGGCCGCTGCCGTCCTACGGTCCCCTTTCCATTAGTCGAGCACGGCAGTATCGTGACTTGGGTAACGAGCCGATACAGGCTGGTTCGTTTTTCTCTTGAACTTGTGAGGGAAAAAAAGTGGCACGAGAAATTCGTAAAAGTGTTTCTATTATTATAATTTTTTTTACGGAGAGCTCAGCGTCCGTGCGCGTGGCTCTTGCGAAACTCCAGGTTCGTTACAGTGGTTGAATGTATCCCTAAGCAACTATTGTTTGTACGCAAACTGCTAGGAGAGCGACGCGTGCTGCTTCACTTGAGCGTATTGCGTGCCGGCCGAGAAAATTAATGCATGGGAGAATGAGAGCAGCCAGTAATCGGCTAGGGAAAATTTATGCGCAAAAAGCTATTTCTCAGCAACACGAAGAAATGGAGCTGGCGCAACCATATCTGCAAATGCGGTGTATATAGCTGGTTCTGTTGGGTAAAGTTCTCTGGCTGGCAACTTAGAGTCGGTCGAAACAAACCGGTTGATTAACCGCGACGAGTTTAACCACAGTCCCTTTTTTTTGTCGTCATGTATTCCCGCGTACATTAGATCATAGCTAGCTGTGATCCCCAGTGGATGTTGAGTTCATTTTTCTTTTTCCTGCGGAGAACAGGCATGATATTCTTAATAAATTGGCAGGAAGCTGTGAAAACCGATTTTAAACTAAAGACAACGTTCCTAATACAGACGTCTTCTTCTTTTTCCTTATATGATCAGCTTCCGAAATTTGCAACGGGGCTTACCCCCAGCACTCTGATCGTTTTGCTTATTAACTGCCACAATATTGGAATATTGCTTACAGAAGAGACCTTTATCCGAAAATTGTAGCTAAGGAACAATCAAACAAACAAAACAATCGAGAGAGAACCAATTAAAATAGGAAAAAATAATTCGTAATCACTCCCACACCACATACACTCAACGAAAAATTGGCACTCACGTTAGCATACGCAAAATATCGTGAACGCGAAATTCTGCGTACTCTCGAGGAATTCACTAAATTACTTCACATTCCCATTCGAATACGTTGTTACTTCTTTATAATTATGTCCTGCTACCGAGGGTCGTTGGTTCGAATGCCTTATTTGACGCTATCTTAATTAATCGTGCCTTAATTATCTTCGCCCTAATAAACACCAATGGTCCGGGATGCGACTCCTACGAAAGGTCATAGGTTCTAGTGCCCTAATTAGCTCTATAATAATCAACAGTGCCTTACTTAATTTCACCTTAACAACAAACATAGTGGGTTTTACTTCCGCATAAGCTCGAGGGCACGACTCCCACCAAAGTTTGTGGGTTTGAGTACCTGAATTAACTCTATCCTGATTAACTCTGCCTTTCCTTTTGGTACGGTAAGCGGCATCGGAGCCAGCTGTAGAAGAAGACGACGAATAACACGCGACCATAACGCGCGAGAATAACGCGCGAGACGGCGCATTTTCCAAACCATCGGGGCTATGAGCCGCTTAAGGCTTTCGGCTCAACACACAAACAAAAAAATATTGCGTAATGCAGAGTCAGCGCCTAACCTGCAGGTCTGAAGCACGAATCTAGCATCCGTTCACTGAAACAAAAAAATGTGCAGGTCGAACCTACGCGTTGGAATCTACGAGACGCGAAACATTCCTAAAGCGCTTAATTAAATGCAGTACAACTGATTGCATTCTGAACAGCGTTCTTCGCCATAGCGATTACGTGCCGGTCGGCGTATGCGGCTAGACGCGGAGACCCTCCTGCGCGTGATTCACGTGATCGTGCGTTGTACTGTCTGAGCGATCGGCACCTTTTGCTAAGAAACTGTAACCAGGTTCGGCGCGCCGACTATACAGAGGCACGATCGTGGAGATAGCGCAACAGTGAACTGCAGTTTACTCGGCGGAAAACCGTCCAAGAAGACGCGCGAAACCGAGGCAAGATATAGGCCAGGCGAGGTTTAATAAAGGAATCCTTTTCTTTATTATATATGTATGCGTTGCAATCGGGATATTTAGGTACTATTTGTTGTATCACTGCGTAATTTTGTAGATAAGTGTATGCGTGTGTGTGTGCCCGCGCTATTCCCTAAGAAAGTATCCAACAGCAGAAGCAGTCGGAAAGCTTAAACATTAAAAATATCGCACACAAAGTTTCATCGCTTATCGTTTGTTTATCGCCACACAAATTGGCTCTGTCCGGTGCAATTCATTTATAAAAAAAAAACACTACCGGGAAGAAGATCGCCAAGGCGTTTCACTCGTAGGTGCAAGACGTTAACTCAGCCGATGGGCGTGCGCCCTAACCATGCTAATTAATGTCGGCAAGAACTGACCTTAGGAAGAAAAGTCTCGTTATTAGAGGCACAATCGTCGTAAGTCGCCTATACATGGGCGTTTTACGCCGAGGTTGATGTAATCATGGCCGAGAGGCATACTTTCTTCAGAAGGGTGGCGTACGCAATTGCTATTTGTCATGGTCTGCAAATGACGCCCGGGTATTTTCAATGAATTCACAAATAACTGAGAATCACGTTGGCGCCCACGTTGCTATATTTACCGCAGCAAGGAGTTAAATCTTTAGGCTTCTTTTGATCATTTTATTCACACGAATAAATAAGATTTTTGATCCAACATATTGAGCCGCCTACTCCCTTTCACATGGGTGACCTGGAAATGCATCTAATATTATCGCATATGTCGTCTTCAAGAAGACAAGTCCACTTGTCGAAACGTTGGCTCCTGCTTTCACCTTGTTCTTGTCTAGCTTATCATATTGTCGCACACTATCACAACTTTTGCCTAATTCTACATAATATCACAAAATAAAAAAATACGTTATCAACGTAATAATTACAAGTGTCAGAAGCGGTACATGTACAATACACATACACAAGTTCTCACATGAGAAAGAAAAATGCGTAGCGTACACATACATGTATATCGAATGCGCATAGGTGCGGTGAGTTTTATTTTTACTGGGAGAAACTTACGTGTATTTATTGTTCATGTATTTGAATCTTCATCTTTGTGTAGGAAAAGCACATATGCTTCCTTGCTTTCCGTTCCGCATACCATGCTAAGATCTGCTCATGAATATACAAGAGCGCACCTGAACAAATATTTGCGAAAGGACTATTAACGTAAATGAAAGAAATGCAGCGATCTATTCCCGCGTGCCAAATAAATTAGCTCTTTCTTAGTGACAGAAATGGGCAGGGAAGCCTTCAGTCGCGATGCAGTTTTGTTACACGTATTGGTCATAATCATAAGTTTTGATAGAAACGAGCTAAACGGAAGGTATGAACTTAAAAGGCTACAGCTGCGTCGCTTCGACATCCTTCGTAAAACTTGTGACAAAACTTGGTATGTTGCTCGAAGCATGCATAGATTACCTAATTTTCTTAGCCTAATAAGGTTTTTCGTCGTGAAGAGCAATCATACGTCTCTGCTAAAAAGATAATACCCACATGTTTCCCAGCATAAAATCTAGTCAAAATACACAGAACGAGACGAAACCTAAGTAGGGGGAGTCACAATGCCATCTTATTGGTCAGTTTCAGTTCAGTTCCAGTTTATTATTCTTTAAGTCTACCACGAATGGGCAAAAGACAATATACAGACGAGGGTCCCAAAGTCAAAGACTGCAACGGGATCCACGTTAATAATAATAATGAAGAGATGTATTAAACATGGGCAAGCTAAGTAAAAGACATCGCGAAAAATACAACATAGATAAATTAATTCAATCAAACCAAATTGTCTGTATACAAGCCTATAGTACATAAAAAACTGTCAACAGATGCAAATGGCAAATGCATTCTAATTCATGATGTAAACATACTTTAACATATAAAAAAAGTCTAAGGGCATGAATAAATGCATGAAAGGATGAAGATTTAATGGTGTTGGGTAAACCATTCCACAGTATTAGAGCAGCGAATGATAATGTCGTTTTTCCATAGTTAGAATTAACCATATAGACAGTAGAAAATTGGAGTTACGTGCAAACCTCGTATTATTAATGTTAATGAGGTACCTGGAATCAATGAATTGGTATGAAAGCTGTTTAGTAAGTAATTTATAAAAGATTATTATCAGATGATAGTTGAACAAGTTCGTTACAACAAACATGTTATTTTCACGAAGTAATAGAGTAGCACTCCTGAAAAACCCGCTGTTAGTGATAATGCGTATTGCTTGGTTCTGTAAGTGCTGAATAGACGAAATATGACAGTGATGTGTGTTTCCGCAAGAAACAAAGCCGTACTTAATGTTACTTGGAATGAAAGCTAATAATGAATGCTAATAATGAGTCTATGGAGAAATATGCTCTTGATTCGATTAACGCTGTAATACCGAAGGTATACTTTTGCTTCCTTAAGGCAATGTGTCGAGAAAACTTTAGGTCAAAACCTAACTTGATGCCCAAAATTTCACACAGTCGGAGACAGGAATGTGATGACCATCTAGAGTTATCTCAGGCAAGCCAGGTAGTATTCTTTGGCTAGATGGGAAAATCATGATTTGAGTTTTGTAAGGATTGATAACTAAATTATTGGAAGACTACTATGCAACAATATCGCCAAGCTCATTGTTTATTTTAAGCATAAAGGTTCTTAAAGAATTGTCACGCAACGAGATAGTAGTATCTTCTGCGTATAGTACACAATGTGCCGATTTAAGACACGCGGGTAAATTATTAATATAAATGGAGAATATTAAGGGACCTAGCATGAAGCCTTGTGGTACACCTTGGTTAATAACATTAGTATAAGAATAATCACCTAAAAAAACTGTTTCTCCTCTATAATTTAGGCAAATGTTTAGGGGTTTTAGTACTGGACCGGTAATTCCTAGTGCTTCTAGCTTAGTAAAAAGTATGTTATGATCAATCATATCAAAAGCTTTAGTGAAGTCCAAAAATACCGAACCAACGAAGTTATCCGTATCAAACGAATGTCGAATGCAGTGGGTTAGAGATATTACAGCAAAGTTAGTCGAACTGCCAGCGTGAAAACCAAATTGAGAGGATTGCATAAAATTAAATTTTTTTAAAGTAATTATTTAGGCGCTTACAAAATAACTTCTCCACAACTTTACTAATCGACGAGAGGAATAGGACGGCAGTTAAACATCTCTGTTTTATCACCTTTCTTGTGTGCAGGAATAATCTTAGCCCTTATAAGAGAAGTGGGAAAATACCACACTTAAAAGTATTACTTAATATGATACAAAGTGTATCAGAAATAAGTGGTGCAACCAGTTTTAGATGAAATGCAGAAAGGTTATCTGAGCCAGGGATGGTATTGTTTAGGGCTAATACCATGGAACATACCTCATCTTCAGTTACAGGAAAAAGAAAAGCAAGGAATGATTGCAGCGATAAATTGAATAAGTAGCGGTCATATGACGACTACTGTATATATTATAAATGTAGTCACTGAAACTATTTGCTATGCTAGAAGTATCAGTAAGAGTTTTATTGTTGCAATTTGTTTTATCAGCAGTGTTACCGGAATTAGGTAAGTTCACGAACGCATTATGATGTTTCCATTGTTTTTTTTTATTGTTCTTTCGTTTTGCAAATTCATTATAGTAATAGTGTCGTTTATGCTTCTTTAGCAAGTTATTTAGAATGTTACAGTTATTTTTATAGTGTGCCGCTAAGCATACATTCAAAGGTTTCTTTTTAGTCTTTTTGTAGAAGTTTTCTTTTTTTCTCATACTAGTCAGTAAACCTCTCGTTACCCAAGAGTTACCAGGAAACTTAAAATGTTTCTTGCATTGGACGGTAGTGGTGTTAGCGCGAACAGCCTGTAGAAATATAGGACAAAAATTTTCAAGAGCTTGATTGAGATCGTGCAGGGAGTTCAATATGGACCAATCAGTATTTGTAATAGTGTTAACAAAACTATCTCGGTCAAACTTGGAGGATGAGTTGCAATGCTCGGACTGAGGTATTTCGCCCTCAAAGGAGACGAATATTGGGAAGTGGTTTGTGACCTAAGTATACATGACACCAGAGTGTGGAGTTGGCGCGACGTTAGTTGACGCATGGTCAAGAAGCGTGTTGGTACCATGAGTAGAATACCTAGTAGGAGAGATAATTAATGAATCCAGTCCCAAACCAGCAAAACAGTCTGTATAAGCTGTTACACTTCCGTTATCGATGTCAAGTAAGTTGATGTTAATATCACCTATAGTAAGGACTTGCTTATATTCCATAGAAATATTCTTCAGAACCATGGAGAGTTTTCCAAGAAAATCAGGGATAGATGAAGAAGGGAAGGGGTATACACAACCAAGAATAAAACTGTTACGATTATGAGAATTCAGCTGTAAGTCAGGTACAGTCCATACCGATTCACAGTACGGTACATTAGTAAAAAGATCAAGCATACGCTTATATTTGACATGACGTGAAACAAATATACCGGAACCACTGTATCGATGTGAAATACGATGGCAGCATTCTGCTTGGTATGGACAAAAACCATATGAATTACTATCCGCATTATAAATCCATGTTTCCGAAACACAAATAAATGAAAAGGAGTGACTAAGCGAGTCAGTGAACGATGTAATAGTATCACAGTTCTTGCGCAAAGTTCGCACATTGATATGAAGAACAGAGACATTAGAAGATGTAAGCAGTGGTTAGACTTCGGCTGGTGATAACAAAGACATGATGAATAGTATTCGGGGACGAGTGTGCTATTAGTCCACAGGACAAGAAATTTAGCAATAATAAGCTACGCCTACGCGAAGATGCGAAAATTAGCGTCCGAGCTTATTCGGCAGACCATGCTATTGGTCGATTTACGGGCTTTATACTGGCAGTTTTCAGTCCATAAGAACTGCCATCTGTTCTCTATTTTTTTTATTTCAAGAGGCTTGCTGAATAAGCGGTTGTTGTCGACTGCGAGGTGTTCGTTAATGGAAATGGGACTATCTATACCACCAGAAACGCAAATCTGGGAGCATCGCAGAAGAGCTTTATAACCCTTGAGAAGAAATTCATTCTTCTTATCTCTTGAGCAGAAACGAACAATGGCGTTCTTGTCGAACACCTTGCTGTCCACGCGATGAACTATGCCAATGTCTGCAGAAGAAATTGGGCACTCGATTGCATCGGCAACCTTCTTCAAAATTGCAGAGCATTCCTCTCCCTGTGGTGATGGAATGCCTTTAATTTCGATGTTATTCATCCTGCCGTACCGTTCCATGTGAGCGATTTTCTTTGTTAGCGCTTGATTCTGAAAAGTTAACGCTTTGTTAGTAGATACTAGTTCATTAAATGTCGCTTTGAAATAGTTTCGCTGCCGACCCAGGGATACATTGACAAGCATTCATGCTCAAAAAAGAAAAACATAAGAAAAATAGAAGAGAAAGCGTGACAAGTTACGTACGATGTTTTCCGTGATTGTTGAAGGAAAACATCGCATGTTCCTGATTCTCCTGTCAGGACCCTCAAATTGTGTGCCAAAAAAAAAAAAAAACGAAAGCAAGACGAGGAAACGAAAGAAGTAAACGAAACGAGCTATGGCGCACTTTTGTTTACATGTCCTCTCTTTTCGTTGTATCCCCGTTTTATCCCTCGCTTCATTCCTTAGCGCAACCGTTCCTTTCTCTGTGCGCAACAACGCAGGAAAGAGAAAATAAATAAAAGAAACGCGCAGCATGGCTCACCGTAGGCAGTCACAACGCGAAGAGCCCATTGTTAAGCGTGACGTCTTCTTTTCTTTTTTCATCTCCTTCTTTTTTTCTCTATTCAGCACTCTTTCAGTTATCGTCGCGTACATATAGCATTATACAAGGCGGGCACGCAGAGCGTGCAATCGCGAGGCTTCGTGACGCTGTGCTTCTACCGTGCTCCGGCGCTGTCATAGTCCGCGCCGCCCCCTAAACGCACGCGACGTTCTGAAATGCCGCGACGCTCCTTGCACGACCCCGAGCTGGAGCGAGTCGCTGAGACGGGAACGAAAGAAAAAAAAAAAAGGAGGGGGGGGCAAAGAAATGTTTGTGGAAGAGTGCAGAAGTAGTGGGCGGGTATTGAGGGGGCCCCCCCGTGGAGCTGCATTTTAGGCTCACCTGCACCCCCAGAACCCCCCCCCCCCCGTTTTATTTTTGTGTGTGTGTCTTCTCGTGCTGCTGTAGGAGCAATGCTCGCCGAAAGGGCACGGGAAAAGTGGCAGCGCTGAACCTATAGAGCGTATCTCTTCGAAGCAGGGTCGCATTCGTGTGCGCTGTGTTTGACCGTGCTTTCTCCACCGATGGCTTTTACGCAGTCGCTTTTACTGTAATTTTTTTTATTATATTCAGAGAGGGGAAGGGGGGGGGGGGACGCCGTAGTGTTGCAGGGACGCCGTCCACGGATGTACGTCCAGCGCTGCATAACGCGTGTAAAAAAATTGTTGGAAAAATTATTGCCGCTGGCAAGACGAAGGGAATGGAACGCTGTAACAGATAATAAATAATGTGAAAGAAAAAAAAAACATGTCTTTTGAATGGCAGGGTTGACAAATCGAAGCGAGTGACGTGTCTACCCTTGTTTATCGGTTACTGCTTCATGGAAACTGTTTCTGCGTCTTCTGTTATGTTATTTCTCTTAGCTACCGCTTCTACTGCTTTAGTTTTTTGACGCGCTTAAGTGCATGCCAGGGTGTGTCTACATCTTCGAATTCAGACACTGCTTGACGGGGCGAGTACGAAGTATCGCAGAGCAAAAAGATAAACAAAAAGAAACGGATAAGAAGCGAACGAATCACTTAGGTTGCGAAATAAAGCGAGAAAGGAAGGGCGAACAGTAATATAGTGAATGTGTAGGTATTTGAGAATATTCATTGCCTTGTCTCCATTTATGGCGCAGGAGAGTTAAGGCATAGAAAAAAAAAAAGAAAAGCGGGTGGCGGCCTCACATTTATCGACCCATAGTGTGTCGCTGATGCTGCGCATCAAACTGTAAAAGCTCGTACTTCCTGATGAATAAATTTCCGAGAGCCGTCGCACCACTAGGAAAGACGGACCTGTCAAGCATATAACATTCGCGGCTGCAAATGCTGTCCATTCTGCGGACCAAGCAGAAAGACCACACTCTAAGACAGAGACTACATGAAACAGCGCTTGGTAAACGGATACAAAGCAGTAATATAAAAAAGAGGATGGTAGACGCAAGAAAACGGCTATTCCGTTTGTAGAAGTTTAGTGTTCAATGGGTGTTTATGTACTATATGTTTCCAAGCGCTTCGCATAAGTTCCACCACGTGTCAGAGCGAGACATGACATGACAAGAACTTTATTTGAGTCCTGAAGGACTGTGATCTTGGGGAGCTAAAACCGAAGGCTCTCGAAGATCAAGTCGGTGGCGCCGCCCACGATGGGACCGGGAGATGAAGTTCCGCCGCAATATCGTGGGCCCTCTGGACAGCCTGGAGTTTAATGTGGAGATTGCTGCTCTTGAGAGATTCCTGCCATTGTTCTTTCGTTATGGATGGAGAGGCGTTAAGGGCTGGGCACAGCCAGAGCATGTGTTCAAACGAGCATGAGTCATGACACGGGCACTTCAACCATTTGATGTGATCTATATCCAGGCTAATCCTTCGGTGCTGAGTTCTGAAGCAAAGCTGTGTCCCCGCTTGTCCATCGTTCGACTGTGGCGCACCCGTGCCTAAAGTGAATAGCCCGAGCCACAGCGATATCCGCTTTTTCGAGAGCGTCTGAATGGCCTCTTTTCTTTTTTTTCTGAGCGCAAACAGGGCGAGGATTTAGTGCGTCCCTAAGTTGATGTCGTAAACACTGCATAATAAACCAATCAGAAATATACGGAACCATTTGGCCTAAATGGAACATGTGGTTCTCCAGCGCGCATTGACGCGTCTTTCTTGATGGACGCACGTGTTGTGCATAAAGCGAGGATTTGCGTGACAAAATATCCGCGACGTTTTAGCCATCTCCCTATAAGCCTTCGAACTTTTGTACTTGCGTCGGTATACGCATTTTAGTCCTTTGCGCGTGAACCTCCACCAGTGAACCATTCCTTCGCCGCATGCAAATATTACAGCACGTTTTAGAGATGCGCATTTTAGTGTTAGCCTCACATAGCAAAAGAAAAAGAGGCCTTAAATTTTGCCGGTAGTGAAAAATTAGCAGCAAATAAACGAGAATTCTAAATGAGCTAAGAAAACCCAAAATTGCTTGATTTGGTAAAGATTTGAAATCACGATTTATTTTTGGTGCAACGTAAACTTCACAAACGATGAGGCACCTCCACTACAGTAGTTGCTGTGTAGATTTTATGACATTTTTTTATTGAAGTGAATGTTAGGAGAGGTTGGCGACTTTATGGTGGCGCCGGCTACTCCTTGTCACTTGGCAAATGAAACAAATTTGCGTAAAAAGAAAGAATAGCGACACAAAATATAACACTCAGTAGAACACCGGATCAATACAAAATATACAGTCCAACAGTACATGAGTCGCTAAGTTCTGTGCCTTAGTTCAATCCACGTACGCATATATAAAGTCAGATATTTTGAACAGCCAAAACACACAAAACATGCAATACACTGCATGTACAGAACAGAATAATACATATTGCGTAAAAGTTGCGATCACCACATAAACCAATTATGAACCACGAAGAACGTTTATGTAACTCATTTAGCTTATTTGGATCATCTGATACTTAATATTTTCCCAAAATGTTGGCGTCCTCTAAAAACTTTTTCAGAGCAAGAATTGCTGTTTCTTTAAGGCCCGCAGTTGGCCATGGGCCAAGTATCTTTTTAAGAGTGAATGGTCTTCTGTCTAATATAAACAAATTAGCTTTGCAGTACCGTTCTTTGTCTATCGTATTTCGTGCATTCGAGAAGAAGATGATGCATACCTTCTTCTTGATAGCCACAAGAACACTGTGGACTATAGACACGTTTTATCCTGTATAAGAAGTGTTTTGTAAGTGCGGTACCAAGACGCAGCCGGTGTACCAATGTTTCATATTTCTGTTGCCTCTTAGAGTTTCCGGCATTGATAAGATTACACATGGGTGTATAGAGTATAACTCCGAGTTTTTAGTTTGCTGGTCAAACCAGATAGTTTTGCTGAGGCGACAAGAAATCTGTTTCAGGATAAGACGGACTTCACTACGCAATAGGGGAAGATTGGTTGTCTTTGCGTTATTGTGCGCTCGATTCGCAGCTGCGTATTACCAGGAATACCAGTATTACCAGGAATATTGCAGTGCCCAGGTATGCTTTTCGTGGCGACACAACGCAATTTACCCGAAGTATACTACATCAGAGTTTTCAAAGCTATACCAAAAGTGACTGCAAAGGCGTAATCAGCAATCGCATTTTGACGAAGTAGAAGCGCGATGTTACATTAAACGAAAAAGAAAGATGCAGCACAATCAACTAGTTGGAAACTGTCTGAACACACACACACGCAAACACACACACACACACACACACACACACACACACACACACACACACACACACACACACACACACACACACACACACACACACACACACACACACACACACACACACACACACACACACACACACGCACACACATTACATTTCAGCCGGGGATGCGGGAAGGCGAGCTTTCTGATTCCTTTTGTTTCTTGCCCTCGCACGGCTTGCGCCACCACTGCTGCCGATGAATGGACGGGTTCTGTGAGCGTTTCCTCTTAAACGGGGCGGAGGGTTGTGCCACCAGGCTCTTGTTATTATTTTGTCTAATGTCCTAATTTTCATCCGCAAACCCATGCGTGCTCACGAGACTTTCATATAAATTATTTGACATTCTCATTCGAACGAGTTGCTACTTCCTATTACGTTTTTTCTCCCACCAAAGGTCGTTGTTCTAGGGCCTAATTAACTGTACATTAATTCTGTCTTCATTGACTGCCCGAATGGTCGTGGGTTCGAGTGCTTCAATTAACTTTGCTTTAATTAAAACCAAAGGTCGTGGTTTCGACTTCAACCAATAGTCGTGGTTCCGACCATCTTTGTTGGCACTGTGACTTTTGGTGCCGTAGAATTTCGGTCCCAACAAAGGACGACGGTTCCACTCCGCCGAAGGTCACTGGTTTGATTGCCTTAATGAACTCGATCTTAATTAACTTCGCCCTAATTAAGACCGAACCTCGTGGACTGAAGATTCACCAACCGTCATAGATTTGAGTACCTTAATCAACCCTATCCTAAATAACTGGGCCTTAACTTTGCCTTAACACCAAAGTTCTTGGGTTCGACTTCTATACCATTGGTCGTGTGGTCGACAATCAATGGCGACATCTTAAATTTTGGGGACATTGAATTTTGGAGCCACAACGCCAAACGGTCAGTTTTTGAATAATACATGATAACGGATCTTTCGACTGGTAAAGTGCTTAAGGCTTTCCCTTTAAAAAACCCACCGAATTTCCAGCATCAAGTTGTCTTAACCACTATCAGGAACTTTGTTTTTGTACGCCTCAGTTGTTTGTTTGTGATCTCCCTGTTGTTCTGCCATCGAATCTCCTCTTACCAATCTCTCTTGAAGACATGTTTACTTACTCTCCGTTATCGCTGAAGTCAAAGACCCAAAGCAGCTCAGAGGAGCCTAAACTGACCGCTGGGCAATTATCTTCACATTACAGTAACGCATGTTCCATCATTTCCCTAGCTTTACAGCAGCAAGCTCGTGTTTCTTCTTTCTTATCATACCTCGCTTTATAAGTACGCGCTCTAAGGCGTCCTGATCTCGCTTCCCTTTGAGTTCGGACACGTGGAGGCGAGCGCAATCTGGTGGAACTGCAAGGAAGTCAGTGGTTCGCGCGCTCAGCTGTGATTGGCTGGCCTATTTGGCAAGGGAACAGCCAGGCCGCAGCACCCACAGTCCCGAAACCCAGCGTGGTTTTAAAATGAAGGTAGGCGAACGTAGCGGTAGAAAACAATGAAAAGTTAAGCCTACGAGACCAAGCGTGCTTAACGCGCGACGCCTCTTTTTCCAGAAGTTGTGGAAGGAGAACCAATCTGGATAAAAAAAAAGAAAGATGAACGGTTAGTGAGCGAGACAAAGAGAGAAGGATGCACCGGCCACCAAGTTGTCAGCCAGACGAAGGCAGAAGGCAGACGCGTGCGGTTCAGACAGCGGGCCACTTTGTGTCGCATATCGCAATAGAACATAAGTAACCTGAACGGGCCCATTGGTAGATATATTTTAGCACCTATGTCAGGAGCTGTAACTTTGGTCCTGTTGCTGTGAGCACTTGTTGAGCCTGGCGAAAAAGAAATACGAGAAGAAAATTAATAAATGTTCGACCTCTACAGAAGAAACGAAGTTCGACCTATTGTGGCCTGTCGCCTTCCTTAATAAAGCGCCCTGTAATATTATCTCGTCATTCTCTTTCTATCCTTCCCTCTGATTTGTGTAGGGTAGCGAACCAGAAAAATTTCTCTTCGAGCTTCCTCTGTTCATATTCTCTTGTTTCTTTAATTCACTGTGATTGTATGTCCACGCCCCTTTCTTTATCTCTACTTTGCTATCACTTTACCTCCCCCTCTCTCTCCAGCGTAGGGTAGCAAACCGGATCTACCCATCTGTATAACCTCCTCGCCTTTACCCTTTCTTTTCTCTCTCCCCCCCTCTCTCTCTCTATCTCCATGTCGCTTGTGGCAGGTATGAAAAAAAGGCTCCGGTACACACATTCCCGCAGTCTATAAAGTTTTCTCCTGCCAATATTTGCATGTGACCCAGAATTTCAGGTTAATTTCATAAGCGGAACCGAACTCAAGTGCTACTGCCGACAACGCTCGATGCGATCGCGCCTTCTAATCAGTAATGCCGTCCCACAGTTCTACATATTTAGCACTGTTCCGAAGAAATGTACCCGTGCTTGATGAGCTATCACGGTATCGTAAACTTTCGGGTGTGCAAATATCCAATTCAGTGGAGTTTCATTTTCGAACAGATAGTGCTGAACACACATCCCACTTCTCTTCGAACTATTTTCGGACGCGTCGCCCGGTGCACTAGGATTTGTTTGGGACATATGTATCGGTTTTGCATCACAAATTAATCTGGTCACTCTGGGCTATAGGGTGAGCCACATGCATTCGCAAATTCAAATTTCTCTCCTACGTGAGAGACAATGCCGTGGAATTGTGCAGCAAAAGTTGGATACCTAGATTGAAAACCAAGAGAGAAAATACGGGTCGCGAACGGGTGGGAATTTCACCTTCGTCGGTACGAAACACATGGCATGCAGCCAACCAAGAGTGCGACGTAGGATGATTCTAACGCATCATTTGCGGTGCCCGTTCAGGGCACGCTCCCACTGCGCCATCTGCGGTCTCGTGGCTTGCCTTAGCTTGCCATGTATATATATATATATATATATATATATATATATATATATATGTGTGTGTGTGTGTGTGTGTTCTTTAGACTCATCCCCCGTAAAAAGGGGAGTGCTAGTCCTGAGAGCAACACGTTAACCTCTACGCGCTTCTTCTTCCGAGCAACCTTGTCTTTGTACACGTACTCCCTCATTCCCGGTGACCCTCGACAATTAATTCGCCACTGAAATTCGAGCGCCTTTAATTAACGCAGCGCAGTGAAACCGTTCGTTGTGGCGGACGCACGGCTTCGCGAATATGTAAAGCACGCGCTTTCGCGTGCGCTCGAGCTTCACGGAGGGATCCCTTACATCGCGATGACCACCCGTGAATTCGACGCGGCTCTTAATTACTCGACGTCGCCTGGCGATCCGGTGGCACGTTGTGGTCTTTGTTCTGTGCATGGTTGGCCTGGAATCTGTAACCACGAAGAGAAGCAGCGACGGAGGCTCATTATCGTTTCTCGAACACGAGCTGCCGACACTACAAATTGAATCTTCTTGCCTGAAATAATCGCTTGAGAAAGAAGATTCTCATTATAGTTTCAATGCTTAGTGGGACGTATGCGAATGAAATTTGGAAGACAGAAGCATGGGCTATAAAAGAAGGCCTGTCGGCTCTCCCTCTCTCACTGCTAGCAGGGTTGCAATCTGCGGGCCATGTTGCAATTTTCGTGGAAAGGTTGTGCTTCGGTAGTCAAAAATGCGATCCGTATTGTCCACGTTATTGTTATTTCCATTTTAAGCCATTAGAACAGCCAATGTCAAGCTTATATTACCTTATAGGAAGGCCAACATTCCACGCGTATTTATACACACGATGTGTTTCTTGTTCAACTTTGTCGCCGATTTGCGAATGACCCAAAAAAGTGGAAACGTTGCTCCTTTCTCTAATTTAATATTACCCTAACGCAAAGCCGTGCCAATTCCCTGGCGTATATTGTATTAAAAGTCCCAACACAGTCCTGCTTTCTTTTATCTTCTGCCGTGTACCTTCACTATCAGCGGTACAATACCGTGAGTATTGCGTCCAATATCCTCTATAGCCGTATTCTTCTGGATATACAATACAACTCGATAATCACACATCATTCTATCACCATTATATATTTAAGCCATTTTTGATGGAGAAATGCGTGTATCAAGTTCAGGTACGAAACATACCATTGATTATTCACTTTCTGACAATGGACATTTAGGTGACTACGGAGCTTCTGACGCTATGCTTACTATGGTATCATCGAACATGTCTGGATCTAGCTACCGCGCGAGTTGCTATTTTTTTCGCCCGAGTGGTCAATCATAATCGGATTTCTGGTTGTCTCATCGCGCATCGTGGCGCGTGGCCAGATGGGCCACGTTAATTGCAAAACAAGAAGTTCAGGTTACGTACAATATACTTTCACTGAATGCGCATAAACAGATCGACCGAAATAGCCGAAGCGCAAAAAATCTGCCGCCTATAAGAATTGTTTCAGCGTCAGAGTTACTTCTTTATGTTTGGCCAACATTTATAAACTTATTGAGCCCATGAGCCAAAGGTAGATGCGACCGCTAGCCTATTTTACGAGAACTTTCATTTTATTTGCGATAAGTAAGCAATACGCTTGAAATTTACGCAAGTGCGGGACAGTACCAGGCCTGCGCCTTGCGTGGGCGTGATAGGAGGGTCACAAAGCGCGCGCTCGAGTTACGAATATTTCGCTCAGGCAAACGACTTTTGTAGAGCGGAATTATTTTCATACTTCCATTCAAACACGGGATATGAAAATAACTTTCGTTTGTGTCGTGAGTGTTTTTATAGGCGATAGAAAGCAGACATTCTTGCAGATACAAACACGCCTTCACAAGATGAGTTCGCTATCCCAATTCCTTCCAACGTATCATTTCATAAAATGGGCCTTCAAGCCATCCCTTAATAAAAGCATTTTTGTCATCGTCATCATTATTACAACAGATTGTTGACCATCGTGTGAAAACAAAACGACGCTTGGTGACAAAACTTGATGTGTACGGATTGCTTGTTCGCAATCATCAGGTCACTATAAGATTTACTCATGTATACCTGAGCACTCGTCCCAGTTCTCCTGAATGCACGTGCAGATTGACTTCCATTCTGTTGTGCGTGTGGCGGGCGGTTTGGATAAATAGCGATCCCAGACGCAGTCACGCTGAGAAGTTCCTTCTATTTGGGCAATATACATGCTGTTTGCAGCAACCCGTTTTAATAAGCAAGCGTTTACCTCACTAGAAGACGTTCTGTTGTACTCGCGGTCGCATCCGCTTAGGAGGAAATTTGTGCGAGTTTTACAGCAGCCCGTGAAACGCCGTAACTATTCTCATTCTCACCGAAAACGCAAGTAATTGTTTTTACACGCACTCAGTCAATCAAGCACATTAAATTCTATGATTTCTATTGGGGGATAAGCGAAATAAATCGCAGCTGCTGCTGGTGAGAATATCCATTTTAAAGGCTGACACTATCTTGACATGTGGCTCTGAAAGCCCTTTCAATATGGTCCGTCACTTCAAAGTCCCTCACAGCTCTGTTTCTCGCTTTCAGACTCCAAACTATCGGACCAGTCTTCGCAGTTCCCAAGCTATCAATTCAAACTGCATCCTCATGTTAGCGCCAACCCTCACCAGTCGCCTTCGCTAAAGGCCCCTAAGCACAAGAAAAGACGGTGTGCCAATCTGCGAGGCTTCGTTCTCTCAAGAAAGATGTCTCGACCCGGACACATCTCAGAAACGCCTAGACACCCACCTTTTTCAATGCATTTCAACACACCAAAATGCTTGTGAACTTTTCATGTAGATGTCCATTGGGCATGAAAACACCGTTGCCATTAGGCAGGCTGTGCGATCTGGGGTTTGGCTACTGAGTGCATGGTCATACGATCAGTTGGCGTTACTCACGTAATAATAGCGAGCAGTGCTAGTTGACAGCAGTTCATCTGTAATAGACGGGTAAAGGAAGAGGCGAGGTAAAGAAGCACGACAGGACACGCGACACGCATAACTACAGCGGCACGGCTGATGGCAATTTCAGGTAACAGCCATGGTTGCTATGTGGCTTCGGCGTTCAACTAGTGAGCATGATATCACGGGGTCGAATGGCGGCCGTGGCGGCCACATTTACATGAGGGCGAAATGCAAAAACACCCGTGTATCGTGCATTGGGTGCATGTAAGCGAACCCAGGTGGTAGAAATTTATTCGAAGTCTCACCACTACGGCGTGCATCATAATCAGATTGTGTTTTTCCCGTAAAACCACACAATTTATACATCCTTCTCTTTTTAATTTTTACACTTGATGATATATTACCACTCGTCACAATGCAACAGCTGATTGGAGCCCCCGAACAATTTCAAACTGTCGCTTTGGTCAAGGCCCTTCACCCTATACCGAGCCCTTCACCCTATACTGAGGGTGAAGCTGAGGGTGTTAGGTAGCCTGAAGATGGCGACACCATGGCTACGATGGTGCAATGGTTATGGCGGACGATCGATTGGATGGCAGAGGAAATGTGGTTTCAAACTTGTAACTTCGGCGGCATAAATGCTCCCAGGGGTTTTCGTAGTAAATGGTGTGGTATGGTAAAACTTTATTGAAGTCCTGCAGATCGTGAGTTTTCACGAAACGGGCCGCTCCCACCGAGTCTCTCGGCGGCAATAAATGCTCGCAATAGTTCTGCAGCAGCTGCTACGGTAGTACATACACGCAGCGAGCAGAATGGTTGCCTGTAGCAAATGTGACGGTAAATAACTGCCGTGGCGTCAACTACACTTGTTATTTTTTTCGCTATTATTCAGTGCGCAGGTTGTCAAAGAGTGTCTCGCGGGAGTGCCTAAGCTTACATGCTTGCATTTTCAGGAAACCAATTCTCATAAACGACGCTAAGCAGGCCAAAACGTCTTGCTCGCAAGTTAGCGAATATTTCTTCATTTGTGTTAGCCTCAAAAAAGCAACTAAAGGGCTCAGAACTCTGTATATTCAGACTTGAGACACTATCTGCCGTCTACAAGTTTCACTTGTGGTTCACCTTTGCTCGTAGAAGCAAGATTGTGATGTAATTAGCCATGTGCCAGGAAAATTTTCTATCACAAAGCGCCGCAAGCGTAGTCGCTAAAGCATAGCCTTGGCCAGATAATAAACATAATGCATAGTTTCGTAAAGTTTTCGAGCCTCATCACCTTGGGTCTTGGCGGTCCGAAGCAGTACCGTTGGTTACACAGTATTCCTGGTGCCTTCCCCGTAATGAAGTAAAAAACTAAAGAAAAAAAACAGAAAAAGAGAGAGCGAGAGAGAGAGAGACGGCAACGATCGAACAGGAAAGCAGCAGAAGCATAAATTATGCCATTCACGCATTTGTTTCCAAGGCGAACTTCTCCAGCGCGTCCCCTTGGCTCCGGAGACATGTTTACGACAGGATGTAACCCACGTGTACAGTGTGTATGTGCTAACGACGAGTCGGCGATCGCAGTTGTCGGCGAAGTCGGGCTAGTGCAGGGAACCAGGAGTGAAAAAGAATCACATATACAGGAATAGGAAAGGGGGGAGGGGGAGGAGCGTGTTCTTGGCGCGTGATGCTTCCTGGGGCGCAGTAAAAGAAATCTATTCCAACGCCCGCTCGGCCTGTACGTCGACTGCTTCTCCGGCCGACCGGCTACCGGCAAATTGCCCCGACGAGAGATAACTCGGTCGCAAACGCACGCCATCCTCATCGGAGAACTGCAAGAAAAACAAGAGGCTGGGAAAGGCAAAGGAAAGCTGTATATATATACATATATACACTGCGCTGCCGAGTCGACGACGGGGAACGACTTTGAAGCCAATGCAGCAGTTCTGGTTGTTTATGGGCCAGCGTAAAATTCCGCGCGCGTGTACCATTCGCGCGCAATGCATCGGGCAGCGCGCCAAGCGCGTCAAGGCGCGGGCTCACGAACACACGACAGCGCGAGAAACAGGCAACTGCTGGTCCCTTTCTTTCTTGCCCCCACCCCCTTCTTTGTTTCCGCGGAAGGCCTGCGCCGAACATCTCCGATCCTGTCTCCCTCCCCCCATTGCTAGACGTCTTCTACTACTAACCGTCGCCTCGCCTGTGGAGCGGGGCGTCGTCGTAAAGTGTTTATGTCCCTGCGTCTTGTCATTGTCTGCCCCCTTCACGTATAGTTTTCCCTCGCGCTTCGTCAGCGCTCTTACAACCACCCTTCTCGCTTCTTCGGCCTTTCTTTGCAAGTTGAGATCGTTTTTTTCTCTTATTATTATTATTACTATTAAGGTTATTCGCGTGCACCAAGGAATCACACGCTTCACGTTCAGTAGCTGCGCGAGCCACTAGACATGCAGCGCAGTGAACAGCGCGCCAGCGAACGGAGGTGGCTTGGCGCGCCATCAACGACGCATACGGCGCCGGGGTGACGTCACTATAAAGCAGGCTCATCGAAGATTCTGCGCTCGTCTGGAGAGTGTATGTACAGTACACACCGATGCCTCTCGGGCGTACTCGGTACTTAAAGGGGGCACCAGCGCGGCAGATCCCGCCGTTGTTTATGCGCGAAGATTTCGCCGTAAATCACAGCCATACGCTGCGTGCATTACCCAAGAAATATGCTACCGCATGAATTTGAATTTCAGTCTCTGCTTACAACGCTCCTCCTTTCTTTCTCGTTTCATTTTCTCTCATGTCGTGCCTGAGACAGGAATTGCGCAACTTAGGTTGACAGGTGCACAAAACGTAAATTTATATAGCCTAAGAAAGAAGGGTTACATGAAATGACGCAGCACTTTTTTTGCAGGTTCGCTAACTATTTTTTATTTCTTGCTTTAGGGTTACACGATTACATTTAGGGTTGCTTTATGATTACCTGTCATGCCGATGAAATGTCACGAAATTGGGAAACCTCACGGAAAAAGACACAAATTGACGGCTTAAGAAAAGAAAAGAGGCCTGAGGAAACAGAAGAACGAGAATATGAAAACGTCTAATGACGCATAAGATGTGTTTAGCACCAATCAAACGATAACTCGTTCAAGTACACTAATGATTAGTACTATATATGATGCGTGCACATATTTCTCGCTCACCTCCACAGATATATTAGATAGTTTCTCCTACATTTGCGTCAGATGACCTTGCGCTCAAATTTCGTCTATGTGATTTGTATCCTGAACGGTGTTAGTGCATTTAAGTCACCTGACACTTAACATTTTCCTTTTTGTTGCCATTTCTTTGCTCGGTCTCGGATTGTTGTTTCATATTGAGCCTATATTTGTTCGCTCCGAAAAGGAGTAGCTGGAACAGCCTAAAGCTGCCAACATCTTCGAAATATATCTTCTAGTAAAAAAGTAAAAAAAGAAAGACGCGTTCATCAATCACACGGAGCCGCTGTAGAAAGGAGTACGCCAGCAGTATGCCGTTCTTGTGATTCATCTTCGTCATTCATAACGCTTGTTTTAAATGCTCACTGTGCCAGAATGTCACGTTAATCTTCAGCTCGATGGAATAGCTATACTGCAGCAAACTGACGTTAGAATAAACGTAGGCGGCGATGCCCTTTTGTCGCCGTATAATATTTGTCACATCGTCATTACCATAGAGGACTCTCGCATGCATACTCTATAAGTGTACCGGAGGCGCATAATTATTGAGAAAGTGACCAACTAACTCAGCCGCTAGCTGCGCACCTGAAGCTTGTGATGCTCTCTGCCAATATGCAATAAATCTTGCTCGCGCAGTTCTCGTCACGCACGAAGTTTGCACGCAGTTTGAAGGCTGCGATCCCGTTTTCACGTCCTTAGACGCATACTAAATGGACCTGCCAGCTCTGGCCATATTAACCGAAGTGTCGTACTCGGGTTTCGTAGAAGCTAATGTGGACTGATGGAATTCGAAACGGTGTGCGATGAATATAAAACCTGGTAAGAAATTACGCGAAGGTACCTGATACTCCTCTAAGGGTTTTACAGGAATGCATTGATGTTTAGCGGCTGGAATTGCGTCACACCTCACCACCTGCTATCTATCACTGTGCGGCCTTTGATAGAAGAAACAACGATAACAAATAAAGATTTTGTGGGCGCTGGACTGCACTCGCCAAAATTACGAGAACCTACCATGGCCCTCAAATCTCGAGGTTTAGTTTATAGAATGTTTGTTTTTTCGCAATGATAAGAAAGGTTCGTCTTAATGAAAATCACAAAGACATCTGCACATAAACGAGGCATGCCTTGGTTGGTAATGACTTTGTTGAATTGTCCGGCAAGTTTAGAACTGCTGGTTACACATACATTAAAACAAAACTTTCAAATTTGTTCTGCCATAATATGTGTTGGCGGTAAGGCATTCATTGTCGAATAAAGCCACGGAATGAGCGATCGCCATTAGGTACGTCTGGTGTCTATCCCGGTTACGTTCTATTACATTGTAAAGCATGCAGTCATATCAGGTATTTAGGTATTCTTTTGACCATGGATCAAATATTGCTCACTCGCGCTAAAGCATATCGAAGCAGCATTCTGCACAATTTCCTTGTTTTTCCGATAAGCTGCTTTTATCAGTTCCCTACGATTTAATATTTTGCTTTCCTTTTTTCTTCCCACACTCTTGCTTGAAAAGCACAGAGCTTCTTGGTTCTCATCCTCGGGGCAATGAAACGTGACTGAATTGAGCATTCTGAATATTGTCGGCACTATGTAAACTCCGCTGGTTGCCTTTCGCATTCTCACTTTTCCACCTTGACGCTTTTTATACAGTGATTGTCAGTAGACATTTCATGGTAAACGAGCAGTGCGGATGATTTTTCTTGCACGATATTTGCTATACCTCGAACTTAGAAGCGTTTGGGTGTGAGCTAGTTGGTACATGTCATTTATATTGAACGGCGCCAAAGAACACCCGGGCAAAGAAGAGCCCAGAGTCAGCGCTGACTGCCAACAACATCTTTATTGAAGTCTGCACAAATATATACCATTCGCAACGGGCTGAAAGAGAGAAAGGAAGAAAGGGAAGACGACTCATCGTTAATCAACTCCTGCTTCGCATGCGTCAACCGTAAAACTAAATAAATATAAAATCCACGATATGTACACAATCGAAAACTAGCAACATTTAGGGACTTAGGTACCTTATCGCAAAAAGCTTTTTAAAGGGCGCTTTCGCGAGTCGCTCCTAACTCACAAATTGTAATGGCCTCAAGGATTTCCCTGGCCTACTGATCGCTGTATCTTCTCAGCGCACACGTGTCTGATTTTTCTGATTTTTCACGTCTATAGCCCTGCGCTTCGAGTTGTCCATTAATTCGCGTTCAGTCTGTGATTTCATAGCCTCCTGGTATAGTTCTGATGCCAGAGCTGCCGTCCCGGTAAAAGCATTGGTCCAGGCCGGGTTTGATTCCCAGGCCATGACTAATTTTTCCACAACAGCGAAGCTTCCTCTATTCAAAAACCCCATAGCTTTCCTTCGTAGTTTGGTGGTACTTTCAGGTGGGCGGGGGGGGGGATGACACCATTACCCTTTCGCGAGTTTCCTCCATCCGACAAATTTTCGCTCAGCTGATTTGCCCCAGAAGGTCGTCTATTGCTGCCAAATTGCTTTGCAATGTATTGTTATATCGAATGATGGATCGTGCACAAAAAGTGCCGATCACACAATCATCAGCAGCATCACTTGGAAATATGTATTGAGTGCAATGTCAATAATATCAAGAGCTGCGGTGGGCTCTAAAACTAAACCTCGACGGACACTGAATGTCACACGAATTGGATCAATAGATAACCCGCTCTATAAACAACAACCTACTGCGATGGATATTCTCAGATCTATTCTATTGTTTGCCAATTGAATTTAGCACAAGGCATCCTTCTTTTGTATATTTTATTTAGCTAGTAACTTATTTCTAATTATATTCATTCATGATACTCTTAATAGCCCTCACCTTAGGCTATTACACAAGAAGGGTGAGGGGGGGGATACGAGAAAAATATTATGTTCTTAAAGAAAGACGAGGATCAAGATTACATGGCACTATATGAGACTACAAAATATGGAATGGACTAAACGTCCGAAATATGCAGGCAAAAAGTATCATACAGCCAAATGTTTAGGAAATGCGTAACAAATTATGAATACAGCTCATCAAGAAGCAAATCATGAATTGAAAGGTGAAAAATTTATCGGCGATCACGATACTCGGTAATGTTAAATTTAAGCGCAGCTGTTTGTGTGTTTTGATTTTCAGACGTATGAAGCAAATAATTTAAGAGACATCCACATTTGTGCACCTACGGAGCACTCCTTATTTTGCATATATGCTATTTCTTCAAGGATCACTGCTCTCCCAGTCATTGATTGTCATGAAGGGAGCGTAATGGTCAGAAAATATATGTTAGACTTACTGGATCAATGACTGGTTCTCCAAGACATAGTCTATGCAAGTGTTTCGCAAGGTGTGCCACAGATGTTGGAGAAGTTACAAGTGAAAGGAAGGGGGTGTTCTCACGCATAAGCGGTAGGAAGTTCTTGTTTGTCATTAAACATATTGACACGTGTACTCATTTATCTATATCGGGCGACGACGTTTCGCCGCCTAACAAATGTTATCGCACAGCGCAGGACGCACCTGCATGTATCGGAAGTTTGTGGAATGTTATCGGTTGTGGAATGATGGTTCGGTCCGCTGTCTGTCACCGAACGTTCTGTAATCTGATTGCATGTATGCGCGAGGCGAATAGTGTAGAGCTTTGTGGAAGACAAGCAGGTCCCAGCGATTACTCTGGAAAATTCGACGACTGATGTATAAAAGCCGACGCGCTTGATCCGCTGATCAGATTTTCACGATCGCCGGCGGTGTTCGCCGCTGTCCTTGTACTTTAAGTGTAACTTCTTTTGTGGGCACTGGTTCGCCCATTAAAGGTTAGTTTCGTCTTCCACAGTGTTGCTACTGTGTTCTTTGCATGTCACTACCCCGTGACAATATCTTACCGAGGAAGTCATCGGCGAACAGATGACAGGGCGCTACTCTGGCGCCCCTTCTTAACCGCGGCAGACAGACTGCAGCACTGCGCATGCAGCGCTGTGTTTCCTCGGTGCTACTCTCCTCCTGTGCTTTCCTCATCTCGCTCTCTTCGCTACCACTTTCATTCTTTCTCCGCTGTCCCTCCTCATTCACTCTCTTTCATCATCCCCTGTGCCAATAGATCGGTCCCTTGGTTACACCAACGCCGCTCAACAGCCGAAGGGTCGCTGAAGAGCTGCGCTCTAAAAGCTTTTCTAGAGCGCTTCACACGAGGTGTACAGAGTACATTTCGTGCATTGCACAATTTTCTACACGGTACATGTAACATGTACAAATATACACTTTGCTTGAAATAAAACAATAATTGAGATGAGACTCTGAGAAATTGAACTGTCATTTGTTTACCGGAGTTCACAACACGTCCGCTCGTAATGCGTCCACGGTGCACTTACTTTTCTACAGAAAAAAAAAGGAAATGAAAATAAGCGTTGTTGACATGGGAAGCAACGAACCTTGCTTATGAATGCCGACTCCGTTCTTTAAAGACTCTCACGAGGCACGGCCGTTACGTACGAAAATATTTGTCACAGTTCTTTCGTCCTCTATAGACCGTAGAAGAATAAGCGAGAATACGAAGGTACGCATTAACCACGGTGAATAATATTGCAGCGTCCACACAAGAGAAATCAATTGTCGATCTAAACTACCATATGGCTACACAGGGTGTCCCAGCTAAGTTAAGCCAGAGTTTAAAAATATGCAAATCGAGCTTAACTGGACAGAACAAAAGTAATGATGTTTGATGTCGCTTGGAGATACTCAATCTATTTTTTGGTTCGGCGTAATTAGAAAATTAGTGTTAATTAATTACTCAACTTCACAAATATTAGAACTAGACGAAAAGTGTCACTCACATGAAAAACTCCTGAATACATGAATACCCATGAATGCACGAATACACGAATACTCCTGAATACATGAATACATGAATACATGAATACATGAATACACATGAATACACGCAGTGCTTCGAGTGGCCCGTCACACGGCAATTTTGCATGTATTTGCGGACTTCTTTCAAGCTCGGAAAAACACTTTTATGTATCACGTATTGAGCAACATAAATCTGTATCGGGGGTTTTTCAGATCACTGATACTTTTCGTCGAGTTCTAATATTTCAGAAGTTGAATAATTAGTTAAGACTAATTTTCTAACTAGGCGAAATTTCGAAATAATTTGACTACCTCCAAGTGACATTACCTTGATTCTGTCCAGATACGTGGCATCTGCATATTTCTAAACTCTGGCTGGATTTAGCTTGGACAAACTTTACATACGACTCTAATGCCACTGCGATAACTTAGAGGTTCTTAAAAATCTGCGATGAGGACATATATTTTGTCATGTCAACGTTATTGAGCGCCGACTTCCGGTAGGAATAACTTGTACATCTAGTGTCGTAGTGCGAGTGTCACCTGACCAGATCCCACAAATATTTTGTCGTTACACGCCGTATGCATCAATCAAACATTTATTATGCAAGAACATGACGTCATAATGTAAAAAGACATAGATGCCTATAGTGAGCCGTAAATCCAAGTAGTTTTGGGACTTAAGGGAAGTTGTCTGCTTAGGGAATAAATACGTTCTTGTTTCATATCTCATTTTCGGGCATGGCATCAACTTACTTTTAAATCGATCCGCTTGTCTGCTTCTGCTTGCCGTGTAAGGAAACGTTTCGAAACCGGCGCGCCGGATCCAGACTTTCGTGCCAGAGGATTAACAAATCAAGTTACAAGTAATCTTCTTTTTAAGCAAATGGCAAGTCCCCAGCGCACGCTTCGTGGGCTTGCATAAAAGCAGCCACACGACTTGCCGTGCAAAGTACGTAACAGCACTTCCCACCCCCCGAATAAAAACGGAAGACGAAAGAATGCCCTGGCGCAGAGGCTATGCTTAAAAGGCGCTCGCCGTTGCGACAAACAGATGCCTTAATGGCTGTGCCCTGCTGCCATCCGTGTTAAACCCGCTCCACAGGCACATCAGTGCGGCCCGACCGTCACGAGCGGTCGCGTCAGCCGACCTCAGCCAGACACTGCTGAACGATAAAAACGGCGAACAAGCAGCCGGCTAGGGAAAAAAAAATGCCTAGCATCAAGCAAACAAGGGAGCGATGAAAGGGAAAACATCGGCGCGGGGCAGCCCGAGCAATTTGCCGAGGTCTCGCGCTGCGGCGCCAATCCGCCATGACGAGGTCGCTCGCCCCGTCTCCCGGGTCGCGCCGGTGGACGAGAGAGCGGCGACGCTGTGTAGCGCGCATAATGGCAGCGACCAAACTGCTCCAACGTAACGGCACCGCGGTCCTCGCGTTATGTGTTAGCTGTTAGCACGCCCTGAAATTGCCCCGCGCTTTCTGACCGCGCAGTAATGAGGATCGGTATGGCCGGGCAAGTTGTCCGCTTTGCCTCAATCGTTCCCTCAGCCCCTATGGCGGAGCTATTGCGCGTCGGCGTACGGGCGAGGGTGCGCCCGCCTGTGCGCGTATGTGTGTGTGCGTGAGTGTTGCGTTTATAAACGAGACCCTTCGTGTACGAATGCACTTTCTCCCTTGCGCGTGCGTGCGTGTGGGCGTGCATGTGAGTGAGTGTGGATGTTTGTGTGTGGGTTCCGTTAGCGTACTCGCGTTAGCTTTAGTGTGCGAGTGAAGGCGAGGTTTCGTACGCGTCATCGTTAAGTACGCTATGCTTCACAGCCCGTGCCGATCGTTTCTCGAAAGCTGCGGTGCCGACATTAGCAGATTCCAGAAGGCGAACAGTGCCGCCGAATCCAAACGAAGGAATGTTTGCCGGTGGCCTGCCAAACAGTTGCTCGGTGTTATTGTCAGGTTGGGTAAACGCGTCGCACAGCAGAGAGCACCGGGATTCTGGCTGCAGTAAGCCTGATATTTGCCAGTAATGCAGAAGTACGCTTCGGCTAGCCGCAATGACTGTCGTTTGTTGCACGTACACGGTGTTGTTTTGTGAAAGGGAACGTGCGAGCGCGCGGCCTCTGCTCTGCGGAGACTGGTTAGAGCGCCAGCAAGTGACAGCAAGACAAAGCACGTCCACTTGCAGCGTCATCCATTGACAGCCAGACTAACCAGGCGTGGCCAATAGGGAAGCGCTTGCTAGAAATATCTCGAATACCCCCCCCCCCTCCCTAGCCCGCATTACTGTTGCGCAGCAAGCGGGGCCGGCAGCACAACGTCTGCTGCTAGCAAACCGCGTCGAATGCGCAAGCGCACTGGAAACGTGGAAGTGCCAACATAGGCCCGGTAGTTATTAGGTACTTCCGGCGTATATTAATGCATAAACATTCTAGGGCTACCTCCCTTGGAACTTTTTCCGTTCGTCTGTCTGTCTGTAACGCCGGACACGATGCACTGCATGCATAGGCATACACGAGATCCTATCGACATATATATATGACAATGCCTTATGGCTACGTATGACTGCTGAGCTTTATGATTATGACTATATATATTGAGTACTGAAAAGGTATAAGTGTAATTAAGGTTAATAAAGACTAATAAGATTATTTACCACCATATTATTTAAGCGTATCGACGAATAATGGAGGGTGATTAAGAATTGTGTCTAATTAAAGTTAATTTAGGTTAAGTTATGAGACTGATGAAGAGCTACTCAGGCTAAATGAATGGAGTCTAGTGAAGAATAGTGAACCCTTTAGGGACGAGACATATAAATACACAGAAATAACGGGTATTTGACATCTAAATGTGCAAACAAATCAAGAATAAGCGTAACTGACAAAAAGAAAAAAAGAACTATATTTTGTGGAAATATGTTTCCGCAATAGGGGGAGAACACTAGGCAGCAAACTGGAAGTGGGCTTCACCCCAAGCCTCCTAAGTATTCATTTCGAATTTGTACAGGCAGCTCTCCTCCTATGTGAACCATAGGTATGAATTCCATTTGCTTTACCTCACCTGTGTAACACCAGTGCAGCCGGAGATCTGACATTGGTCCGCCTCCTGTGACCGTGCTTTAAAAAAGAACGCGAGTCGCCTGCCCAACTTCGTCCCTCGTTTCTGCTCCAAACCAACGAATGACGCTTGCTGCTTGTCATACCGTGTTGGCTGAAGATGTAGCCGAAAACTTCATACTGAATACTCAAACCCGGCAAGAAAATTTTTTTTCTGCTGTGTTGCATTTAAGAAACACTAGTCAATAAATGATTAAGGGAATTTTGAGTTTATGTCAACCTAATTAAGTAGATTATTTGATAATTAGTTATCTATTTATACAAACGTATCCGCCATACGTTTATTGGGACAGAATAATTAATCAAATAATTAAGAAAATGTCGTCATTATAAAAATAACTAAGCCTACATAGTTAATTAACGAAATAGTTACGTTTCATTACCTATGCTAAAGATCGACCTGAGTGCGCTTGCCTCTCCTAAACCACGCTGAATCAGGTGAGGTTGATATAAGCTGTGCGGTGAAGTGGGCAGCGAGAGCTGCATACTGCAAAAAGTGTGCAGAAAATCTACTGGAGTTGTGTAAGTACGTATAAGCCAACCCCCGAATTTCAAGTTGGCCTATAGCAAATTTAGGTTGGCCCACCCTCAAATTTAAGAGGCCCATGCCTACTACAGGTTCCCCCATTGAATTTCCATGGGCCCGATGTATTCCTATGTGTATTCTTTCTAATCACTTTTTTTTCAGCGGTTCATTATCGCACATAAAGCTACCAATCATTTACATTTACATTACTATAATGAATAAACGTTACAATCCAGAGAAAAGACGAAGAATGCGGGAGATGGAAATTCAAGACGATGAGCAAAATGTGAACAAGGTGAATGCAGGAGCCAACGTTTCGACAAGTGGACTTGTCTTCTTCAAGGCCTTGAAGAAGACAAGTCCACTTGTCGAAACGTTGGCTTCTGCATTCACCTTGTTCGCGTTTTGCTAAACGTTACAATGTAACACATTACGTTTTTTGGGGGTCAGATAGAAGGCATTGCACTTTACGCGTGGTGGACTCACTTTGCTGGGGTAATCGCCAAGGAATGCTTATGCTTGAAAATACTCTGGGTGTGCCTCTTAACTATCGGGCGCTTCCACGTTTCCAGTGCGCTAGCGTACCGAGCGCGTTTCCCTATAGCAGCAGAGGCTGCACTGCAGGCCGCCGCCCCTAGCGCATCCGTCTGAATTACGAGAGAGTCCAGCTCGCCTATCAGCCATATCTGGTTATTCTGGCCGCCAACAGATGCTGCCGCAAGCGGACGAGCTTTAAGTGCGCTTCCCCTTGCTGCCTTTTGCTAGTGCTCTAAGCAGCATCCACGGAGTAAGGACCACGAGCTCGCGTGTTCGTTTTCGTAAAGGACCAGCCTGTACAATACTCAGGACAAAACTGCGACTGCTCGATCCGGCAACTTTGTACTTATACATTTATACACCGTCTATTACGTAAAATCAGCCAAATTTGCTGCCGTGACAAGCGTCCAACCCGAATGGACTAGCCCCGGATCTAACTTTAAAGCTTGTAAAAGTGGAGCTCTTAGCACAAGAGGCAGAACCACGGGATTTTTCGCAATGGTGCCGCATTTTTCTTGAAGATGAAGTAAAATATTGTTATCATGATTAGGTATAAAATGAAGTAGTATCCACGCCCCCTAACCATTGTAATAAATAAAAATAGAAATAAAGCAAAACATATATTATTGAAAAAGTGTGCGTATTTGCGTAACTGACGGCCTTACTTGTCTAAAACATGAGGAATGGATATGTAGTAGTACGGACCATTTTCATCCAATGAATTAAAGTATGCTGAATTATGAGCATATATGGAATGCGACCTGATGCATGGCATGACACGCTTTTGAAAGGCTACAGGTGAGCGACTATGGCAGCGATGGAAGAAAGTGCATTCCAATAACTAGGGGCCTGCAAAAAAAAAAAGAGAAGCAACAGCGAAAGAAAGAAAGAAGGAAAGAAACGCTGTAAGATAGTGTTTACTCAGTCTCACGGCCTTGCGAACTTCGTACTATTATTATTTATTTCATTGCGAAGTTTCGGCAATTTTTTTTTGAATGTTCGTGATTTAAATTTCTATTACTCCCTAGATCTCCAAAAATTACCCTTCTCCCTCTCTCATCGAACAGTGCGGGCACTGGTAGCCTAATCTACTTTGGAATGATTGAGGTGATGACTTGGTTACCGTGACGAGGAAAATCAATACGTTTATGACATAAACGAAAGATAGCTATTCTGAGGCGTCACGCAAGAGCGCTTAGTAGAACATGAGCTTTCTGAGCAGATACATTCTAGCACAATAAGGTAGCCTGTACAGGCTCTTAGGGTAAATCGGGTCACGCTGTTGCAGGAGAACCGTCTCCAACGTTTACGGGGGCAACAGCAGTACAAACGCATTTCAGCTTTGATCTGGTGAGTTGATGCGTAGTCCAGAAACTTTGCAGAAAAAGGCCCTGGTAATTGATGGCAGTGCAAATAACGCGAACGCCTACCGGAATTAGGTCGCTAAATAATTCCCAGACAACTTTAGGTAACGGTAAACCTATATAAGCATTTATAGTTAACTATCCAGTCGACCTGTGTTGTAGAAATATCACTTGGTAAATATGAAAAACACACATAAAAATAATGAGGTCACACTGTTGTTCCTATACATGAACCAATCGTTGCGTTATTTATGTATACGGAGAACGTCATTCTGCAGAGCATGGATATCGGAAGCGTTCTTTATGGCTCTGTATACAACAGAATCATCCACCGTAAAGGGAACGCTGCTTTCCACAAATAAAAGCGAGCCGGCAATTAATGCTTTCTAAGCGTTTCGGAAAGAATCTTCACGACCATCTCCGCTTTGTGAGATAGGCGGCATTATTTCCGTTATAGAGAGTGGGAAGATATCCATGTTAATGGATCAATCATGTCGGTAATGCTGTTTTCTGCGCTCATGCGAAGTATATTGCACCGGCCGGTCTGAAATATTTACGGTATACAAAGCTATCCGCAGCACATAATGTGACGCGGTACGGAAAAGCAGTTGCTTGACCTTTCTCGTGGCAGTCGCTTTAGAGACAGATATCGAGAGAAAGAGGGAAAGCTCTTTAACGAAATGAAAAGAAAAAAATCCGCCGGCGTACAGCTTACGTGCTACTCTGCATATGGAAGGGGATCGGTGACAGAAATGTCTACGAATAGGGGGGCGGGAAAGAAAAAAAAAAAGAACAGTGTGGAAAAATATGATAGAGGTATGTGCAGATGAGACAAAGGTGCTGGGTCTGATTTAAACAGCGTAAATAACATGCGAATCAGGCCAATGTCTTTAAGGTACATGAAAATAAATTGTAAAGCCTGCCGCGTTGCTTTGAAGCAGAATGCATAGGGCCTAGTTTTTTTTGTCAGAACTAGCGGTTCTCAGGAAGCAAAGTACATTATACTGAAATAACAATATCTCACGTCTTTTTAGTTGGTAAACTCCAATATTCGAGGAACCGAACAGAAACTAAACTAGGACCACGCAAGTGGCTGTTCTGTTAACGCGTGCAAACGCATGTTGCGTTCATACGTGGCCGTGTGGCTGGTGTTTATCCGTTTTATTTTCTCTTGCAGATGGCGTTTCTACAATGCATTCAAATGCTGACTAATGCACCTTTCAAGGAATTCAACCATGTGATATTAGATGACACGTTTGATGATTAACAAATTAATGTTCTTATCTGCAGAAGGCAAATGTTAGAGCGGTGAATACTTACTTGGCGCATATTTGTATAATTTTAGTGTCAGTGGTCAAGTTATTCATTTACGCAGCCTTTACTTCTATGGATAATATGAATAAAAACATAATAAACTGAAATTAAATGTTTTACAAAGAGAATAGGGGATAGTGGGCATCTTGAATTACTTCAAGACAGCCATATTAACTGCAGATGTCACTCACTGAAATTATATGCTACTAGCGACTCCACATGCAATCAATAAAATATGAAAGAACGGTAAAAGACGCTATTTTTTAAAATTTCTTTCTGAGTTTTATATTGCTTCAGTCATGTTAGAGTTGCCGGAAATTCGAAAATTCACTATTATATTTCGTACAGTACTGACCAAACGCAGAGCATTCACGTATTACTTGAAGTTAGTGAACCAGTGTGCGAATTAAAGTAGATATTTCTTATTGGAGCATTGGAAATAAAAAGAAATCCTATTGTTAAACTGATAAACCTATTATATTGCTACACGTTCTTTTCTGTGAAAAAAAAAATTGGAGCTTTTTGTGCCATCAGTCTCTGAAGAATTTACTTCTAATTTGAACTTTATAACTTACCTGTGACGTTAGCCTATCATCTCTTGTTGTCCACTGCGTGCCAGCATCGTAGGCAAATATCCCGATCTCTGTCTCAGCTATACGCAGGTAAGCATGCTCATAGAAACGCTCGTTTGATTAACGTGAATAAACATCCATATGTCCCGAAAGACAAGGCTCAGGAAATTTTCCGAATGGCTCACCAGTTTGAGCAGAAGCATCACGTTTCTAGCGTATAGTCGTCTTACTATACCGCAGCATGAGAATTCAGTTCATTGTCTCACACGACGCGCGAGCTTAGCGGCTGTGACGCTGCTGTGATGAGCTCGACGTCACGGGTTCGATCACTGCAGCAGTGGAAGCTTCCCAACGGGGGAGAAATGCAAGAACACTTGTACCGTGCATTGTGTGCCCTTTAGAAAAAAAAAGACAAAGGTAAAAAAAATAGGCGGCCAGAATTATACCGAGGTTCCCCACGCGTAGGGTAGCAAACTGGAATCTTGCCTTTCCTCCTCCTCCTCTCTCTCTCTCTCTCTTTGTCTCTCTCTCTCTCCCACAGCCGGGCGTTTCAAATTCAAATGACGTTTCTGGTGCGTGACACTACAGAGCCTAATGCATATTATGTTCGCGATCTCTGGAATTTAGCGGTGCGAAATACAAGATGAAATAATGCTCAACGCGCAAGCGGAAGTATTCTCCTTCGCGAAAAAATGCGTGCATAAAAGTAGAGAAACACCTGCAGACGCTAACTCGCAGAAACTTTTGTCGAGAGAACTCCTACGGACTGTATTTGATAATCACAAAAACAAATGATGTTGGACACACTGAAAAAAAAATACAAGGAAAAAAGGGAAACCTAAACTTAGGGCAAAAGTAAAGCGATTGCGACAGGCGCACTAAGAATTGAGTAAAATTTATTCAAAGCGTAGTTTTTTCTTTTCCTTTTTTTTTGCAGATTGCGTTCGAATGATACGCAGTCCGCGCTAACACCTCATATTCCATAGAATTAGTATGTAGTAATTATTACTGTGTTCCGTCCTCTCTGCTGTCTTACTGCCTATATATATTGTTCGAGCGGCTCCTCCCAAAAGCGTCACGCGAGCCGTAAATCTTCCTTTCGCGTATGAGCCGCCCAGTGCTCTTAGGCAATCGTAACGCTCATTTCCGTATTAACTAAGGATCCAGGAATAGCCTTAGCACCACGCTTGAAGGTTTGCCGGAAGTCGTTAATGGAAATCACCGTCTGCTTGAGAAACTTTACGCGGGCTTACGATGTACTTTTCGTTTCATGATTTTCTTTTTTGTTTGTTTCTTTGGTGAAACCTGGCTATCAGGCGGAAGAAATTGTCGGCGGTCCTGCACCTGCCTAACGATGCGAAAAGCAATTCTAGCCATGCTTTGTGAATTGTACTATTGTGTTATGAAATATGCAGGATGGGCTTGCACTGTTTTAGAGTTTAGTAATTTTTGTTTCTAACTTTCCTGGAAAAAAAGAATCTTTCGAAGTCATCTCTACCTTGCGGCATAAACATTTCAGTAGGTTAAGTAGCTGTGTGCAAGAAAAGCCTCCCATTGCGCAATTGTAAAAAGATAATGTTACCATAAACCACATGTACAGGGTTTTCTGTCTATGCGTAAAAATGGCCGCTACATATAAAAGCTGTCTGTTGACATTCCTTGTGAAGTTCTCCTATTCAGCCGGTTTTAGCAAACAACCGCACTTCAACAACGCTTAAGCAACGCAATTACGATCTTATGCTCATGTGAGACAACGTAAGTCGGAAATGTGCATAGCGACCAGCATGTAAGAGTTACGAATAGTTCGTAACATCCCTATGAAAGAATTTCCCCTTTGAACATTTCATATATGTTTCCAGTTGCTGCGGCCGGAACTTGAAGCGCAGCCCGACCTTATTTCCGCAGCTCGCAGGTTGGAAGTAGGCAACCGAATAGATTCGCATAATATGTATGAAATATTTAGTTCGTACTAAAGTAAGTCTTATGAAATATAGTGACACTCCGAACGACTGAAAAATTATACAGCTGTGGTACCGCTGAAATGCTGGTTCACGGACGGCGCAAACCTCGCAAGCACGGACATATGATATATTTTTCACCGCAAGATCGATCCTCTACGGATGGCAATTTGCATAGGAACCAAGTCCTGTGAGCATTGCTTCTCGCGTTCTTTTTTTGTGTGTGTTTTCGGAAAGGAATGATGCGAGCAGGTGAAAGTAGGAGATGCTTATTTGGCGAATTCTGTTTCTTTTGTTGTTACATCACAGTCGTAATAGTGCGTGTGCATTTTGCAACCATGGACAACAACATAGGCTCTTAGCAATATGGGGCGCTATAACGTAAAACTATTCCAAACTTTCTATTCCAATTCTGCTATCAGCCCTCCACGATTGGTCAAAAACTTTTTTCGACCGCGCCCACTTCACCTGTCTGCCACGCGACGTCACGAAAACCGCGATCCCTCCCCATCTGATATGATGTGTACACACTGATTATGCATGATTTGACAAAAGAAAGAAAAACAGTTATTCCTGATTCGACCCCTTTTCGCCATTAGCCCTCGGGTATTGGTAGAAAGTTTTCGGGTGCACCCACTTCACCTGCCTGTGAAGCGACGCCACAAAACCGCACAAGGGCCGGTATTTTGTAGCGATGCCCTTTCCGATTCTATGCTTTTTCAGGCTTTTCGCGCTTGGCCAGTGGTCAGAGCGACGGTCTGCCCACATTATCAACGGGATGAGGCGGCCGCGTGTGGTGGATGATAAGAATAGCATAGAATAAGGCATAAGGCATCGCTACAAAATAGCGGCCAAGCTCACTGCATCAAAGTGACGTGCACGCGATAAAGATGCATTAATATGCCGAATAAAACTGAATTTTCTTCGGAATAGCCGCAGGCTTCGCCGTCCCGAAAGGAATAAAAGATGGCTGCCGCCGATCGCTGAGATGCTGGCTACTCGCACCTGCCGGAGAGCATGGGTGTATTTGCGTATAATAAAACATCATGCGTGGCCGTGTAACGTTTCCGAGCCCTTTCGGCACGTTTACGACTTCATTCTGCCAACTCTTCTTTGCTGAGGGTCAGTTTTAGTGTCATTCTTAAGCTTCCGTTGCATGCCGCCGTGATTTTCGACCAGCCACCACAAGCTAAGTAAGGGAAAGCCGACAAATCCCACACGCCGGCACCATCCTATTCACCCGGTCATCGATTTTCAGTGTACTGCCTCTGCCCCAGTGAATCCCTCTCAACTTGAGCGTTCTCCTCGCCTCTTGTCAGCCAATTAAATACGTCAAGCCGCTCAGTTTAGGCAACGTTATTCGTTTTTCAAGCAAACAAACGTGACCTCTTATGAGCGAGGAGAGCGTTTGATTGCGTCGGTGGTTACGCAAATTTGACGTCAGGAGATTGGAATAGAAACATATTGGAATAGTTTTACTCCTTGTAATAAACTCAGTGATTATCAGTGCGGAGCCGATCTGTACAGTCGCCCCGATCACAGCAGGTTTCATCAACTCGCTCTCCGTTTAAGGCCGGCATGTGCGCTTGGTCGCCTCTCAGCGCATAAGCGTCACGAAAGGTATTTTTGGATCACTTATAAAAAATAATTGTGGAACGGCCGTGAGATAGCCGAATTCAGCACCCACTTAGATCCGTGTATGTTCATTCGTTCACGATAGGTACCTTTATTTGGAGTTCCACAGTGAATTTCGCAAGTGAACTCACCGGCAGCGTCTTGCAGCATTTCGCGTCGAAATAACAAAAAAAGACAGATTTGTAATAGCGCTGCATGCAGTGTGCGTAGGGCTGTTGCTACGTTCTAGATGAATGGTGTCGTTTGCGTAGCAGCACTAGATCAGCGTAGAATGTAGTGTTATTAAAGGACGCAGTAGCAGAAATGCTAAGCGGTTAAGTTTGCGAGACGCAATCTAATCCAGCATGATGCAGTATAGATGTTCAGCCATCCGGACACACCGGCGAAAATTTATGCAGTTAGTTTCACACGTTGGCTAGTAGTACGCTGGGGAATAATCTACACAAGCAGCAGCGTCATAAAGCGTGTACTACTTCGTTTGTTCAGCGGTCTTGTAATGGTCAAGCAGCACCACGGATGTCGTGGAGCCAAAGGCGTTGATCACCGCCTATAGAATGGCATGTCGCACTCTTGGGGCCAGAGGCGGACCGCCTGGCGTTGCTGTTCCCGTCGGGCAGTTAATGGGTTACAGCCTGGGCAAATGGTGCAATACTTTCGCGACCGCAGGGATAAGGTGTCCAACAGACTGAATTCCCACAGGTTTCGATCAAAGTTACGTGGTAGCCATAAGGTGGTCACAAGAAGCAGAAATAGGAGGCAAAATTACGGTGTGCAACAGCAATCCTTTCTTCTTTTTTTTCCTTGAAAAGGAAAAAAAAAAGGAGAAAAAAAGAAGGAGGACTAACCGCCATTTGTATTCGCACTGCTGCTGGATGGGAAAACTGCGTGGAAGACACTGAAAGGAGACCAATAGATACGAAGACAAAGAGAAGATTTTTGAAAACCCGAAAGTTCAGTGCAAAGCCCAGCACATTCACAGAGTCCACTTTGTTACAAAAAAAAAAAGAAAAAAAACAACGCTACAGCGCCTTCGTACTTCCTTAACTAATTAGCGCTGAAGTGGAGAGAGAAACGAGTGGTGAGAGAGCGAGTGGTTTTTAATGAGAAGCAAATGTTTTCGCCGGACTGTGTGTAATTACCTTCATACTGTCCTGCGTGTCTTAATATCTCGGTCAATTTTTGTGCAGTGAACAGTGTCAACGCATATATCCCTAAGTGCACAGACGTAACAAGCGCATAAAGCTTTCTTGGATTTGCACACAGCAATGTCATCCAATACAGCCAACTTAGAGTAGACATTAGTTACGGAATTTTCCAGTGCCGTGTGACTAGTACACTTGACTCGTGGTGAGGATTTCCCAACGTATACATCAAAGCATATGGGAGATCTGAGGAAGCAGCGTTCGCAGCGTACGCCCTTGAAAAATTCGCAGGCGCTCTGAGGTTTCTTCCCTAGAAAATTTATATGCTTCAACGACTTGATCGTTGCTCCAGTCAAGACGCCTCAGTGACATTTAAGGGTAATTTCCTAATTCACTTCACTTAAGTTGTGACATTACCAACGTCGAATCCCGTTAATTTATTGGTTCCGTGGTTCCCTAGTCGATGGAAAACCTGTTGGGATGGCATTACATATCTAAATGTGGCCCTGATTAAGCAAGTTCACTAAACACTGATTTTAGAGCGTTTTTCTTCATCTTTCTCTCTCCCCTCACCCCTCACCCACTAGAGGGTAGCAAACTAGGTATCTATCTCCCGGTTAAGCTGCCTGCCTTTTGAATCTCAATTATCTCTTTCTGAAGAGCATTACGGGATGTTGCAATTTTGGCAATTGTCAAGGCCCTTCTAGCTCATGACTACATACGATATCCTTAGACATACCACTTCAACAATCACAGTGCGTATGGAACTAATAGTTTTCACGAATTCGCCAATATAAGTGTGTGCATCAGTGCAACACGAGTGCTGCATTCGTGAAAGGAAGAGCGCAGATATTTGTGTAATCCACGCTTTTGCTCAGCGCCACTCTGATCGAGTGTGAATATTGCATTAATTAAATGTTATTTACATGTTTTGCCGCTATGTATATATATATATATATATATATATATATATATATATATATATATATATATATATATATATATATATATATATATATATATATATATATAAATAAATTTACGTATATTTTTTTTCTGAGCATGAAAGCAGCCCGTGAAAACATGTGAAGTGCCTCGAGCGGCCATTCGCGCGGCTATTTCGGGTGCATTTGCGGGCTTCTTTTACGCTCTGAAAAACACTTCTATGTTGCACGTTTTGAGCAACAAAGTTGTACTGGGATTGTTTCGTGTCGATCTACAATTTTTTCCTTGAGCTTTTTCATCTAGTTATAATATTTGAGAAGTTAGATAAATAATTAAGATTATTTGTGTATTTAGGCGAAATGAAAAAAAAAAAACGGTCGGAGTATCCCCAAGCGACGGCAAACATTACTACTTTTATTCTGTCCAGCTATGTGGCATTTGCAAATTTAAAAGCTCTGGCTAAAATTAGCTGGGACACCCTGTATATATAGCTCTGCTAAAGTCTATGTAGGCAGCCCACGCGAAAGTAGTAGTGCCCCAGAGCTCAATAAACTCCGCCGGGCAAAACCATAAAAGTGTGCTCTGAAGCATAACCTTACCGTGGAATCGGACAAGTTCCTACTGTACTAAACGATAAATGCGCTCTATTTTTATAGGAGAAGAGATGGCCATGTACTAGTATACCAGGACGCATCAGCCATATCCAGAGACAATTTTGCAAGAACTGAAGAGTCTCCGGCGTATGCAGTCATACCACTGTTGTGTAACTAAACAAAAATGATGCGGTGGTTGTCGCCTGCCATAATGGAAACGAAATACACATTCCCACTTGTCTGATGTTGCCTAAGAGGATTAGTTCGGCCCCACTGCACGCGGCACCGTAAGAACGCGCTGAACCGAATCGTAGGCGTACCGAAAGCGACAATAGGCGCCAAACTATACGCGCATCAAAGTTGCGCTGTTCGAACGCTGTGACCTGCAGATAATGACTAGCGCTAGCGCACTCACGGCGGTAACAAAGATGGAAACAGCACGCTTCGGCGATTTCTTGCTTTTGGACTGATCTACTGGCGTGCGCAGTTACTTCGCAGACGCTCTCTTTGATGCGGCTGATTTTGACCAAAGCTTCTGTAATCATCTACACTCTCACTCAACTGTACGCCATGACGGGAATCCGTCGCCTACAACGGGACGATGATGATGGGGGAAACATGCATGTGGAAGCGAATGTGTCAATGCGACCAGAACTCTGCCGGCGACGATCTCGACCGGTACGCTACGACGTCCGCTGTCCCTCTTATGGTGCGGAGGAACAGATGGACAGAGAAAAACCGCGTTTGAGCTTTTCTGAGACAAAAAAAAATATGAAGAAAGGTCCGCACGCTTCTTATAATCACCCGGCTACGAACAGTGATAGCAGCAAGTTCTCACCGTAGGCATTGTTATTTTGTTACCAAATCTGCGCAAATGAACCAAGATAATGAAAAACGAGAAAACAGAACTGGCCCTTTATGCAGTTCTTCTCTCTTCGCCGTTTCGCGTTGTTAACTTGGAGTACGTGGCACAACTTCGATAAAATTGAGGTGCTATTTTGCCGGGATCTTTTCATCACAGCACGTTGCTAGTTTCGATGTGTGTGACTTCATCCGTGCCCTATTCACTATTCCTGTTGCCGCCTGTGAAATGCATGTTCAGACGCCACCAGACTCACCGGTTGCGTGGCCTACAAAGCCCAGCAAAATTTGAGAAGTTCTAACCATATGCAATGACGCAGTGGTTAGTGCATGAGGCTCACAACACATTTCGATGAGCTAACTGGATGGACATTGGAATGACACGCAGACTAAATGAGAGTCCAAATACAGCGCCAGGTCCCCTCTCGCTTTCACGGCTTTCCTCAATGCCAATGCAAAACAGCCTAGTGTAAAAGGAAGCAGCGGCGGAAGCCATTACCTGTCGCGCAGGACAGCGGGAAATAGGGCATATTTACGAGTTCGTAGGGTAGTTTTCCCACTTGCTTGAGAACAAAGAAGTGTGGGCATTACATGAAACCACAAAATGCTTCAGTTGCGCGAATGACTCAATGCTCGCCTATCGAGTTCTTGTTGCTGGCTGATTGTTCGGAAATATTTCTAGGCTGACGTTCATTAGCCATGCCAGAGACAGCTGCATTTAAAGTGAAGTTCGTTACCCGGGAGCACGTCTTTCTGCAGAAAAAAAAACAGTCTAATGTTTAATACGCCAGAACCACGATCGCATTACGAATCACGTCGTATTGGATGGCTTCGTAATGATTTTGACCATATTGGAGTTTTTTTTACGTACCCCACTCCATAGTGCACGATCACTTTATTGTGATAGCAATTATATGGACATTCCAGGCGCATTTCTTCTGTCGGCATTCCCGTCACCGTGGGATTGCGTATAAAGTCCAAGGGCGATAATATCATCGCCGCGCGCCATTTGCTCTATGTGGGAGTGAAAGCATGCGAAGGTGAACTGGCGATCAGGGCTTAATCTGGCGCGCGCGAAGGAGGAAAGCGGAGCGCAAGCGCGCCGTCTTCCTTCGCGCGAAAGGCCGTCGGGAGATGGGAGGGAGGAAGTGAGAGGGGGCGGCATGGTGCTCCGCCAGCGACTTCGCGTTTCGTAACCGGGCTTAGGGGAACGGACGATTGCTGCTCAATCTCGCGCGTCATGTGTGCAGGAAAGCCGGGAGGCAGCGCGGGAGGGCTTCGGCTTCGCCAACAAATGCGTACTTTAGGTATCTTGAAAAGGATCTGCAGCCGCGATTGCTCAAAAAAGCGTTTTGACAGCGAGTGTCTGCGCTCATCGTGTGAAATATGTTCACGATTGCTTGTGCCCGCCGACATCATGCTTGTTAATTCACTTAGTAAGCGAATGTTTCCAAGTTTATACGGCCGAAAAAACTACTGTGATTACTTCGTATAGCAGGCTACTAATTTGTTACCGCAATCCATGCTTCACCTTTCGGGCGAAGCTGCGACTATTTTGTATTGCGGCTCCACCAAAATGTTGCCTCCCCTGAAAGGATCTAGCACCCAACCACGAACTGAGCAGCGCAACGCCATAACTACCTGGACACGATGATGGGTGTTCTATTGAAGCAGGAGGTTCCTTTGCTATGTTATTCCCTTTGATTGGGACGCAGCCAGGTTTCATTAGAATAGTTGTTACCACATGCTAGCGCCCCTGAACTCCACGGGTACGATGGTTACCTGACACCTTGTGGATCTAACGCTCATTTTTAACCTTTGTCTATATATAATTTGACTACATTTGCATCTTTCGTGGCTGCCAGTTTTGTCTGTCCAGAGTTCTCAGAGCATGCTGTCACTACTATCAGACGCCGGGAGCGGCCGTGCACACATTACTGACACATGCAACTGCGGGCATGTCTTAGAGAGATACGCTGAATCGGAGCTGTAAACACCTATGGATTATATGAAGCCTGTATATTCTCGTTTTAGTTATGTTCGTCGCCAGCGCGAACTTACAAAAGGCGACAATCTTTAAATGTGATCACTGCCGCTAGTGTGACGCTTGCGATTTCACAAGAATGTCTGCGAATTCACCAGCACACTGATTTCGCAATGTCCGTGACAGGCGCAGCGTAGTGAAACAGTTTCGTATCAAGGCCTGAAAAGATTTTCGAGACTATCTGAAATGTCGGATTATCTTATCTCTACAGCATTGAACATAACGCCATTCTTTCCGCAAATAACACGCACGCAGGCACACGCACACAAGCATGTGTGTGTGTGCGCGCGTCCTTTAGAACGTTAGTCAAGCTGCTCAAAGAAAAAACAAGTGATGCAAAATCGCGGTGCACGATACGGCTTTAAAAGCTGCGGTGTCCGAACAGCGTGTACTGTATGTGTACGACCGAAACCGCATGTCTTCAAATTGCATCTTGCACACATGTTCCCTCATGCATGCTTACACACACACACACACACACACACACACACACACACACACACACACACACACACACACACACACACACACATATATATATATATATATATATATATATATATATATATATATATATATATATTTATATATATATATATATATTTATATATATATATATATATATATATATATATATATATATATATATATATATATATATATATATATATATATATATATACGCACCGTACGAGGGTATTTTAGCAACGTGCCTGCTCTCCTAATGTCAAGCGTTACGTGGCGCTATGGGGCACGAAAGGAAGTTCCACATCCACCAACCATGGCTTTGAGTGGCACTGGCCTCACACACCCAGAGCTAGATATCCAAGTTAGTGAATGCTCGCCTAACACCAAGGGTGTGGGTTCCGCTCCCACCGGCGCCAAGCTCTTTTTTCGCCTGCTTTTGTTCTCTTTTCTTCATTCTTTCGCTACGTATATTGCAATTTTAACCACAGCTAATTGGCCAAATGCTGTTAGCGGTTATATATATATATATATATATATATATATATATATATATATATAATTGTGGGGTTTTACGTGCTAAAACCACTTTCTGATTATGAGGCACGCCGTAGTGGAGGGCTCCGGAAATTTCGACCACCTGGGGTTCCTTAACGTGCACCGAAATCTAAGCACACAGGCGTTTTCGCACTTCGCCCCCATCGAAATGCCGCCGCCGTGGCCGGGATTCGATCCCGCGACCTCGTGCTCAGCAGCCCAACACCATAGCCACTGAGCAACCACGGCGGGTTATATATATATATATGGTTATATATATATATATATATATATATGCGTGTGTGTGTGTATCACACATATATCACACATAATATATAACTTAAATACCACCATCGTATCTTGCAATGACTGGCAAATGCACATAAACGTAAAAAAGGTTTGCTCTGGTATCCAGAACTAGAAAGCAACATTAATCCAACTTTATTTATACCATTATTTCAACTACCTTGATACCATGTTCTAACAAGAACTACGATGGGATTTTCGTATTCATTACATCACATCATTTGCACTAAAAAGACAATTACAGCTAGCGCCACAAGACGCTAAGCGATTGGCCTATATTACGAAGATAAAACATCTTTTAAGTGCTTATAGGTAGTTACAGAAGCGTTCGCACTCATCAGTATTGACTTCCTGCTCTATAAGTGCCTGCTTCAGAATTACATTGCACTTAAATTGCCGTTCTTTTATGACCGCTCATAAGTTAGCATTAATGGGGCTCTGCATTAGGCTATATCGCACTTCATCTCTCCCTTTTTTTGAGACGTGTTCAGTAACTAAGCACATAGCAGCCGTACCAAATGGCCTGAAAGTGCCTCATGCCACTGAATGCATGGACAAAGGCGATTTCACGTGCTGTTTTATTAAAAGGTAGTCTGTATAGGATTTTTTTTTCGTTGAACAGGGTGTGATTCAAACGCTTTAGGGATTCAACACTCTCTAAACGAGAAAACTGGAGTGATGAAAAAACAAAGCTACCATACGCGAGAAGTAACTCAGTCACGGTTGGGCAAATTGATGTCTACTAAATATAAATCATATATGTTTACCTTCTTTTGCTTTTATCGTTATTTACTTTATCGACCCGTACGTTATTGTAGACTTCATTGTTGCGCTTGTGATGCTACATGTTTACTATATAGTTTCATGAATCGCCCCAAGTTATACAAGTGCTTTGTTTTTATGGAATATATGTGTAGGAGAGGCTGTTATCGTAAGTAGTTACCACTACTCAGTCTCTTGCTTGAGCAATCTGGGCTTAGCAAAGATATGCCGGTTCAAAAAAAAATAAGCAAGCAAAAAGAAACAGAATATTATAATAAAATGCAAATAAAAATGGCGACTTTATAAGGCATAGTTAGCACAGTTGGCTAATTATATGTCGTAACCCAAACGATTTACAGAGGAAGTCATGTCAGATCGTATACAAAGATGGATTGTTATCAAGCAATATTACGTCATTTTGCTGTTGCAAGGCACCACCACAGGTGACTCACTTTTTGTGCAAGTACCGCAGCCGACCAGCAGGCTCGCGCAGCGGCCGCCAGGTGCGCTCCCTGTCGGTCACTGCATGGGAGACGCCCACTGGGCGTTGACGTGCCTCCTGCGGACCTTTATTAAAGTTTGTCCAATCCAATCCCAGCTATTATATATGCAATTTAATCAGCACTTCGTTTTAAATTTCGACAGTGTTAGTGGAAGTTTGGCATGTTACAAAGGTCTGTTACGATATTTTCAGGAAACCTGCGTTGACATCCCAGTCCCGGTGTAAATGTGCTACCTGAAAGTGAGAAGCAAGGATTTTATTTATAGAAACCAGAAGAGGACACCCAGCGTCCTACTCCGTGTGTGCTTATGATTAAAAATAGAATATGTGCAAAGTTCACCTCACAGACGCACAACAGATCACAACACTCAACAAATTAAAGTCTGTTATTGAGATCGGTGTCTCCGAGGCATATTAAAAATGCTTTTGTTGCGCGTGATAAAGAGGTATTGTTTGATTTGTGCGACTTGATACTTTTAGATAAACATTCCGATAACAATGTTACGTACTTTGGGCGGCTGCAGATCGAGATTTGGTCATAGTCTTGGTGGAAAAGTTACGTTTACTCTGTGTTTGAGCTCGTACGTTTAGTTGGCATACATCATTGTCATCGTAGAGCATACACGCTTACGCACGCATTGCTTAGTGAGAGAACATGTTTTAGAGCGCAGCTCTTTGGCGTCCGTTCCTGGGTTTCGCGTCGTCGTCGGCGTTGTCGTCGGCCTCGTAACCAGCTCCGCCCCCCTTTCATCCCCCCAGCGCTAGCAGCGACCGACTGATACCGCTGGATGCCGCTGACGCCGCTAGAGAGTCAAGATAACGTGACTGCATAGAACACCGTCGCCGCCATGCAGAAAGAGGAGGAAAGGGTCCCCCCCCCCCTGTTCTTGTGTGGCGGATAGGGTGCTCTTCAGTTGCCGATCGACGCGCCGGTTATTTCACGTAGGCCCCGGCACGTCGACGAATACGTGACCACCTTCCCACGGCTAGACCTGGTTCTTAGCGCTGCGGAAGCGAGGGTATCATATTGTTTGTGTCGGCATCGGCGGCGTTGTCCCTGAAACCAACTCCGCAGCTGGGGTTGACTCACTATCGGCGTCAGAGGCATCAGTCAGTCGCTGCTTTCTCTTCCCTCCTCCCTTTATCGTGTTGTCCGCTTGCTGCGCGCGCTTCTGCCCCCATCGTTTGCCGCTGGGTGTACACGCCGCCCCCCTCCCCCCTCTTCCTGCGAGTCTCCGGTTGTCAAAGCGCCGGCTCGAACTTAATTCCTTTCTTCGCTCCTCCTCCAATGCAACCCCTGTGCGGTGGCAATCAGAGAGCCAGATCGGTGGCGGCGGATCTGTATATGTGCACCGCCCGAGCCGAAATTGCCGCTGCCGTTCGCCCTGTGCGGTGGCAATCAGAGAGCCAGATTGGTGGCGGCTCGACATAAAGACAAACAGCAATTTCCTAACACTTATGCGGGAGAACATCCCGTTCCTCTCGCTCGTAACGCGTCCCACGGCTGTGACAACCTCGCGAGACACTTGTATAGATCTCGTCTTTGAGAATCAAGCATTGGTGTACCAAGTCGAACATATATCAGTCTATTTCTCCGACCACAAAGCTTCCTTCATGACTGTCAAGAACTGTTAGTGGAGTCTTTGTTAAAGGAATACGTGTGAAAAATAAAAAAAAAATTCTGTGATAGCGCATACATGTGTTGCTCGATTTCCTTGCCTCAATCTATCGAAAAGGTGAAACAGCTTATTTGCTGCGCTCAAATTTCGCATTAGGAAGTCACGTAATCGTCGGTAATTTTTTTTTCTCTTAGCGCAAAAAAAATCCTAAGTGATGATACCGCAGAAATCTCTGTGTGCAGCTCTGTTTTGAACTGACGGTGAAAAAAAGAAAAGTAAAGCTGGAAACATCTACATGCGCTAATGCTCCTTGCAGAGCGTTCTCCTTCTGACGAAACATAACCCAATTTTTCTCGAGTGAATGGAAAGGTGATTTTTTTTCGTTACTCTTCTTGCCGCTCGCAGAGGCACCGCACAGCCGACCGACAATCGTGGTCAACCAGGGCCAGCAGACCGAGCTGCCGTGCGAAACGCGCAACCCGACGTTCAACAGCACGCAGCATGCGCTGCGGGTCGAGTGGTTCCACCTGGGACCCCACCGGAGGGCCCAGCACAGCCCGTCGTCTTCGGTAGGCGCAGCCTCGGGCAGCGCCTCCAGCCAGCCCATCTACACGGTGGACTTCGGGGCCCCCAAGGACTCCGCCGGGAAGCTCACCACCGGAACCAGGGCCAACCTGCTGCAGGTACACTTCGGCTGTCGGTGCCACATTTTAAAGCGATTCAGTCAGCGATCGATGATTGATGGACTGCCCAAACCAATGTTTTGGCAATGACAGGCACCCTACTGAGAGCTTTAAGAATAACTTCAGCTGTCTCGGATTTATTATTTAAAGTGTGCCGTAAAGCTAAGCAAAAGACTGCTTGGTTATGATGCCTCAGGCGTAATAAATAAATATTTTGCAGAGAAACTCAATCCACTTTTTGTTGCACTTTATTATGGTTATCATCCTCGCCTGCACTTCCTTTCCCTTGGCACTCATTCTCTAACTTTAATGGTCCACCTGTTATCTAGCCTACACTTTACATAGCCTGCCCAGCTCTATTTATTTCTCTTAATGTCAACTACAATATCGAATATCCCCGTTTGCTATATCTGATCAACACCGTTATAGTCCTGTCTCTTAACGTTATGCTTACTATTTTTCGTTCCATGGCTATTTTCACTGTCTTTAACTTGTTAACGAGCCTTTCTGTTAACCTCTAGGTTTCTGACCCATATGGTAGCACTGGCAGAATGCAATGATTGTGCACTGTTCTTTTCATCGACAGTGAAAGAACAAGCTCACGGTCAGGGTTTGGTAATGCCTGCCGTATGTACTGCAGTCCATTTTTAATCTTCAGTAAATTTTCTTTTCTTGATCAGGGTCCACTGTGAGTTAATCGACCTACACAAATGTACTCCAGCGCAGGCTCGAGAGGCTGACTGTTGATCATAATTTCTTGTTCTCTTGCCACGGTATTACACGTTATGTGTGTCTTATGCATATTAATCTTTAGCCTTAACCTTACACTTTCTCGGTTATGAGGCCCTCAACCATTTCTTGCAATTGACACCTAGTCTTGCTGAACAGGAGAAGCTGATATGCAAACTGAAAGTTGTTGAGGTATTCACCGTTGATCTTGCCTCTTAATCATTCCCAGTCTAATAGTTTGCATACTTCTAAGCATGCACTGGAGAAATTGTGTATCGTTGCTCGAACCCTCTCTTCGTAGGTAATTGATTTTCGAGGTCGACAGGAAATAATGTGGGGGGGGGGGGCATGAAATTAAGAATTTTGGAGACGCAAGTTGGCATCAGCTAGCGCAAGACATGGGTAATTTAAGATCGCTGGGAGAGGCCTTCGTCATGCAGTGCACATAAAGAAAGCTAATAATGTTGATGACAGTGGTCATCATTCTTCAGTTGTTATATTTTCTCTAAGGAGTGGAATGCATAAAAAACGCTTCCTCGACCTCCGACCGCCACCACACCTATGACGTAATATCTCTGGATAGAACCTAACGTTTTGTTAGGCTAGCGCCGGTCTTTTACCTATAAACAACCTTTAGGCCGTAATGAGCAGCACTTCATGTCGGAAGATATTCTGCGGAAGATCCGCTCATTGAGGAAAAACCTCTTAGGTCTGAAGTGCGAATACGGCATTTAGAATATTCCGGCCACCATGGTCTTGCACCGAATCAATGATTTCTGCAAAACCCGATTTTCGAAGTTAGTATGGAAAGAAAAGTGTGTGTTCTGCTGATTCGCATGAAAATCAAATATTTTTCCTTTCATAATTGCTGTAACCACTTTTCCAGTGAACAAGCCAGGATTTGAAAAGTGCTACTACTCATGCGTTCCTTGCAGCTGAAACGAGCACACAGAGTCAGTGCCTCCTGGATTGAGTATACGAGAACGTAAAATAGAGTGAAAGCGACACTTCAAATGCGAAAAGTGCAAAGCGCGTGTATTTCACTCATTATAGTTCGTAGAGTTGAAGTACACTGGCTATAGGTTCTGGAAAAGAGCACGAGGACGACGTTTAATTATATAAGACGAGAGAAAAATGCATGTTGTCACCAACGGTGGGAACATCTCTCACTGGCCATTTTGCGCATGCATACATTCTGTAATAGGAGGGATGGTATTCCTGCCTAATCGCACCCGTTCCTTTCCCGGCGTGCAGGTGGTCCGCTGGGCGCGTCCCGAGTGGCAGGGCAGGGCCTACTTTCACATGGTGGGCTACCCGTTCTCGCTGAAGGTGACGGGACTGCGGTACGAGGACACCGGCGAGTACGTCTGTGTCGTCACTTTCCGGGACGGCACCGGCCGCAACGCCAGCGTGCGCCTACAGGTCGTCGGTGAGCACGAGATCCCGTGTCTCCGTCACACCTTGCCCTTCCTTGCATCACGGTTTTAAGGGCGACTTACCGGCAAATGCGAGAGGCATGCGCTGTGATTACGTCGAACCCGTTCTAGGATCCCGGATCCAAGAATTTCTTTCCACCCCCTCACCCCAAGTTTAATACGGAGCAAGCCATTTCGCTTAGATTTCTACAGACCAGCACATTATCCGTGCCAGTCCGTACTCCACGAGGCTTACTCCAATGTGTATCGCGACGACGCCTGCCCGTCCTGCGGGCAGACCTCCATTCTAGCGCATATGCTCTTGGGAGTACGGGTCGACATACCCCAAGTTCATCAAGGAAGAGTGGGATTCGCTTCTGCGTAGCCCCGCTCTAGAAAAGCAAATCCTGGCTGTCCGGCGTGGCCGGGACCGGGCCGGTCGGCTAGCCCTCCCGGTCCCGACGTACACGTGGGACTAGGCGGGCGCGATGAGGTCGCGTCCTCGCCGGACCTGCAATAAAGATTCTTCACTCACTTACTCAGTCAGCCACCTTCAGCTGATTGCAGCACACTACCATAATTTCCACCACACACACACACACACACACATATATATATATATATATATATATATATATATATATATATATATATATATATATATATATATATATATATATATATATATATGTATATATATATAGTGGAAAAAGGGTAGTGTGCTGCAGTGCAGACCACCGTTACACTTCGCGCCACAAAAAGCAGGGCGTGCGACGGGAGAGCACACACACACACACACACACACACACATATATATATATATATATATATATATATGCCTGACGTTCAGCTTGGTCATCTCTACATATCATCATCTAGCTTACATCTTCCTCATCTGTATACATGTCATGATCAGCTGGGCAACTCAATTTTTGTGGAGGAAGCACGAGCTCGGATGAAATAACTAAAGCCACTCCTCATAAGCGATCATGTCCGCTTCTTTCTACTGTGCTGTGACGGCCCCTGCACTCAACTTGTGCCAACTTATGCCAACGTGGCGGCGTTCTCTCCAGCAATTAGCGCCTCTCTGAGTAGGCTACGAGGCTTCGTTGTCACCGCCAGTGCGTGTACAGCTTTACTGCTACGCTAGGCGTCCAACAAGACCCACTTGCTATTACTGTTGCTATGGAAGGCACACTTCCCAATTTTGTCGAAGGCGTCAACAGGATGAGCAACGTGGCTACGCTCCTGACGAACGTAGAGGCGAGCATCCGTCAATGGGCTATCAGCGCACGTCCTACCTCTCGTCCTATCATCAGTCACCTTCTCCTTCCTACTCTAATGATGTCGCTACTCTATTGATACTCTAACGGTATATCGATGCAGGTCACCTTCTCCACTACGGCGTGGAGTATCGTATTTCCAGCCCGCTTCTCATGTCAAGAACGCCCTAGCGAAAAACTCCCCCAATGCAGCTTTAGGAGGGAAAACTGCGTCCGTCAGACAGCCTACAATTTCTCCTGAATGGCCGTCGAACTTGTTGTCAGTGTTTGTAGAAAATGCACGTGTCGAAGGTCTCGGTGACACAGGCGCCGCCATTTCGATTATTTGTGCCAACGTTTGTTCCCGCATCGGAAAAGTGACCACGCCTCACTCCGGCCCTTCTCTTCGTAGAGCGACCAATGCTTTTCTTCGTCCAATTGCGCAGTGTACTCTTCATGTCTCCATAGACTGAATTCTTCACCACGTTGGTTTTCCTATATTTCGTGAGTGTACCCACGGACTCATCTTACGGTGTCGCTTATTTTCTGTGTCCGTTTGTCTCTGTTGTCGTCAGTGCCTCATACCACTGTATGTCACCGACTATTTTCTTCCTGACCATGATTGACGCATTCGCCTCGTCACCTCCTTCGATTCATCGAAGGAGGTGATGGTCATCTAGAGAAGAGATTATAAGTGTCAACTCCAACAACATTATGGATGGCGACTACTCATTCTACCCTACCTTGAGGGATTCTGTTTATCCATGGCCGTATTCTTTTATCTGAGTGGACTGCATTGCTTAACGCCTTAAACCATGCTTCCGAATACCATCTGTTACCCCGTGGATGAACTGTCACCTGCTCTGTTGACACTCATCCCGCTGCAATTGTCGCCCTTTTTACAGTGTGAGAAGAGTCAAGATCGCCGCCAAGTAATGCCTCTTCCCCACCATTGTCGGCATCCATAAGCCCTGACCTGACGCCTGCCCAGAGTCAAAACTTCCTCGCCCTGTTGAAAAAAACACCGTTCCTTGTTCGACGCCGATTCGGGCGTCCTCAGCATGACTCATCACATGTTGACGCAACGCATACAGATTGACAGCTTCTGCATTGTTTACCGGCGCCTATATCGCTTGTATCTTACAGAGCGCAAAATAATCGAGCAACATGTATCAGACATGGTTAGACAAAATATCATACGTCTTTCCTCGAGTCCCTGGTCCTTCACAAGCGTTCTAGTGCAAACGAAAGACGGTTGAGTGCGCTTTTCCGCCGATTACAATGACCTGAAAAAGATCACGCGCGAGGATGTTTACCCCCTTCCACGGATCGACGATCTAGTATATACGCTATATGGTGCCGAATATTTTTCTAGCCTTGACCTTAGATCAAGCTACTGGCGAATACCGATGTCCCAATCCGACACAAAAAAACTGCGTTTGCCACACCAGACGGGCTCAACGAGTTTAATGTGATACCTTTTGGACTGTGCAATGCGCCTGCCACATTCGAACACAGGAACGCATAATCGATAATGTCTGGCGTGCTTTGAAATTGAAACCTTGTCTCTGCTATCTCGCTGTAGTGTTTTCAACTACATTATCACAGCATTTGCAACGTCTTCATGAAGTCCTTGCTTGTCTTGAAAACGTTGCGGTACAGCTCAAAACAAAAAAAAACATTCAATTTCGCCAGCAAGACCATTAAAGTTTGCGGCACTCAGTCAGCAAAGAAGGTATACGACCACACCCTCGGAAGCTTGCTATCGTCCTAGAATTTCGCCGTGCGCTGCTTGAAGAAGTCCTGCGCAGTTTTCTCGGACTTGCTTCTAACATGCGACGCTTCCGAAAATGTGAGCCATATCTTCATGGCTGCCATGTTAAATTGGTTACCATCCTTAACGCATTGTCCTTTCTTTCATCGCTAAATAATTTATCGGGTCGCCTTCGTCGCTGGGTGCTTCCATTATAGGAGTATATTTCGATGTCACCTACAGCGCTTGAAAGAAGCACCAAGACACCGATGCTCTATCTCGCTACCCTCTGACGAACCATGACGATTCACCATCGCCCCTTCGTACTTGCGTGCATCCCAAGTCCTCTTCATCGGATTTACCCATCGCAACGGTCGATTACATAAGAACCGACAGCCCATATTTCAAATAAAGAAGAAGAAGGTGCACCGAGCACGAGAAGCGGCCATGGGCGCTGCTGCCGCAGTTGCGGCCAGATGACGAATGAGTCAGACTTGCGGGTGCGGATCTAATCCCCTTCGTTGTTTGCTACATTTCAAGTGGTGCAGGAACCAACCCTGGCGTCTGTGCCTGTGTCCGACTAAAGTGTCGGCCCGTACTGCCAAACTATTTTCGTATTGATGAAAGGTTCTGCTTCACGTCCGAATGCCTCACTTCGTCGAAAACTTCAAAAATTCAAGCTTCACTGTGGGGCTTTACATCGCTATATTTGTCACGTCGATTACAACAAATTGGTCCCGATCATACTACCTGCTATTAGACTCCATTAGACAGGATACCAGTAAGCTATCACAGGAGACGAGAGATCTGATCAAGAAACGCTAATGTATGAAAGCCTCAAACCCTACAGCTAGAATAGAGCTGGCAGAAGTTTCGAAGTTAATCAACAAGCGTAAGACAGCTGACATAAGGAAGTATAATATGGATAGAATTGAACATGCTCTCAGGAACGGAGGAAGCCTAAAAGCAGTGAAGAAGAAACTAGGAATTGGCAAGAATCAGATGTATACGTTAAGAGACCCCCAAAGCCGGCAATATCATTTCTAATATGGATGAGATAGTTCAAGTGGCTGAGGAGTTCTATAGAGATCTATACAGTACCTGTGGCACCCACGACAATAATGGAAGAGAGAGTAGTCTTGAGGAATTCGAAATCCCACAGGTAAGGCCGGAAGAAGTAAAGCAAGCCTTGGGAGGAATGCAAATGGGGAAATAAGCTAGGGAGGATCAGGTAAGAGCAGATTTGTTGAAGGATGGTGGGCAGATTGTTCTAGAGAAACTGGCCACCCTGTATACGCAATGCCTAATGACCTCGAGCGTACCGGAATCTTGGAAGAATGCAAACATAATCCTAATCCATAATAAAGGGGACGCCAAAGACTTGAAAAATTATAGACCGATCAGCTTACGGTCAGTTTCTTACAAACTATTTACTAAGGTAATCACAAATAGAATCAGGAACACCTTAGACTTCTGTCAAGCAAAGGACCAGGCAGGATTCCATAAAGGCTACTCAACAATAGACCATATTCACACTATCAATCAGGTGATAGAGAAATGTGCTGAATACAACCAACCCTTATATATAGTTTTCATTGATTACGAGAAAGTGTTTGATTCTGTCGAAACCTCAGCAGTGATGGAGGCATTACGGAATCAGGGTGTAGACGAGTCGTATGTAAAATACTGAAATATATCTATAGCGGCTCCACAGCCACCGTAGTCCTCCATAAAGAAAGCAACAAAATCCCCATAAACAAAGGCGTCAGACAGGGAGATACGATCTCTCCAATGCTATTCACAGCGTGTTTACAGGAGATATTCAGAGACCTGGATTGGGAAGAATTGGGGATAAAAGTTAATGGAGAATACCACAGTAACTTGCGATTCGCTGATGATATTGCCTTGCTTAGTAACTCAGGGGACCAATTGCAATGCATGCTCACTGACCTGGAGAGGCAAAGCAGAAGGGTGGGTCTAAAAATTAATCTGAAGAAAACTAAAGTACTGTTTAACAGTCTCGGAAGAGAACAGCAATTTACAATAGGTAGCGAGGCACTGGAAGCGGTAAGGAAATATATCTACTTAGGGCAGGTAGTGACGGCGGATCCGGATCATGAGCCTGAAATAATCAGAAGAATAAGAATAAGCTGGGGTGCGTTTGGCAGGCATTCTCAGATCATGAACGGCAGGTTGCCATTAACCCTCAAGAGAAAAGTATATAACAGCTGTGTCTTACCAGTACTCACCTACGGGGCAGAAACCTGGAGGCTTACGAAAAGGGTTCTACTTTAATTGAGGACGGCGCAATGAGCTATACAAAGAATGATAGGTGTAACGTTAAGGGATAAGAAAAGATCAGATTGAGTGAGGGAACAAACGCGAGTTAATGACATCTGAGTTGAAATCAAGAAAAAGAAATGGGGGGGGGGGGGGCATCGGCAGGACATGTAATGAGGAGGGAAGATAACCGATGGTCATTAAGGGTTACGGACCGGACCGGAAACGTAGCAGGGGGCGACAGAATGTTAGGTGGGAAGATGAGATTAAGAAGTTTGCAGGGACGACATGGCCACAATTAGTACATGACTGGGGTTGTTGGTGAAGTATGGGAGAGGCCTTTGCCCTGCAGTGGGCGCAACCAGGCTGATGATGATGATAATGGTGATACTACGTGCTCTGCAACGTGTGGTGCTCGAAGCTTTCCACGATAATCCGAAGGCCGGTCATTTAGGCTACCACAAGACTTACGATAGAATACGAAGTCACTGATCTTGGACTGGCCTCTCTTTAGCCGTTGCGAAGTAGGTCGCTTCCTGCATTCATTTTCAAAGCTACAAAAGACTGACAACAGCTCGTTCTGGCTTTTTGCAACCTCTTCCTTGTTCCGCTTCTGCTTTTGAAGTCGTTGGAATAGACTTGGACGGCCCTCTTCCTGTGACCTCAAACGGCAATTGTTGGATTTTGATCACCGTTGGCCATCTAACACGCTACGCGGAGACATCCTCTCTACAATCTGGGACTGCCGCTGAAGTTGCCCGTTTGTTCCTACGCAACATTTTTTGCGCCTTGGAGCTCCGCGCGTTGTCCTCAGCGACCACCGCAATGCCTTCCTTTCTTCTATTCTTACTGAAAGTTTACGTGCCTAAAACGTACGCCACTCACAAGGGGACTTGTACTTACCATCAGCAGACGAACTGCTTGACGGCGCGTTTTCATCGTACCCTCTCAGACATGATTGAATTGCAGATCCACCCCGACAACACAAACTGGGAAGCAATCCTGCCCTTTGTAAAATTCGCTTATAACACGCCTACGCAACGTACCACCGGTTTTTCTCCCTTTTTCCTCGCCTATAGCCGCTCACCAAATCTCGTTGTGCATGTATCGTTCCTTTCGACTCCTGTACCCTCAACAGCTCCGTTCTCAGGACAGTTTTTGCCTCGCCTAGCGGACTGCGGTCACTTCGCTCGCATTAACACCGACATCTTGCAAGGAGCTCAGAAGTCTCGCTACGACTCGGCTGACCGTGCTGTGACTTTTTCTCCTTGCGACCAAGTTCTTCTCTGAACTCCTGCGCTCGTTCCCGGCTTAGGCGAAAAATTCCTAACTCGATTTATCCGGCCCTGCACGGTCACTCAGCTGATATCCCCTGTTAATTACCGCGGCTCGCCCTTCAGAGCTCCGTTCCATATCCCTTGCCGTGGGACAGAGATGGTGCGAGTCTCTCGTTTAAAACCGTATATTCGACGCATTTAATACTATTCCCATGTGGCGAGGCGGTCACTTCCGCTGCGAGAGGTAATTAGAGAGAGCGCCATACATGGCCGACTTTCATTTTCATCAACTTTGCATATCATCATACATGTTATATTTTCTTCATCTCTATACATCATGATCAGCTGTGCGTCTTGAAGAGCACGAGTTCCGCTGGAATAAGATACACCTTATTACACCTTACACCTTAGATACACCTTAGATACACATATGAAGCCACGGTCAAAGCATTGAAAAGTACTGAGGAGCTCACCCGACACACGTCCTGTCCCTTTGAAGAATGAAGTGCAACAGATGGTAGTCCACAACACACTATTTTAAATTCCACTATATATATATGTATATATATATATATATATATATATATATATATATATATATATATATAATAGGAAGCCAACAAACACTGACACCAATGACAACATAGAGGAAATTACTTGTGCTTAACAAATGAAATAAAGAAACGATAAATTAATGGAAATGAAAGTAGATGAAAAAGCAACTTGCCGCAGGTGGGGACCGAACCCACAACCTTCGCATTTCGCGTGCGATTTTCTACCATTTGAGCGAACGTTGTGGGTTCGGTCCCCACCAGCGGCAAGTTGTTTTTTCATGGAATTTCATTTCCATTAATTTATCGTTTCGTTATTTCATTTATTAAGCACAAGTAATCTCCCCCATGTTGTCCTTGGTGCCAGTGTTCGTTGGCTTCTTATGATATCACTAAAGAAATCGGGCCCCCCGGTAATCCCCGTCCTTCCCGTTTATCTATATATATATATATATATATATATATATATATATATATATATATATATATAGAGAGAGAGAGAGATAGATATAGATATATATATACCAGAGCATCTGGCACAGAAATAGTTTAAAGAATTGAAGAACGTAGGAAGAATAACAGGATCTTACTAACATTTCGGCCGAGGTGCGGCTTTCGTCAAGAAAGCGAGCGCAAGCCCACAGAGTTAAATTTGTACATCCTTCTCTTTAAAAAAAAGAAGTGACTGATAGAAACAAAAACGTGAATAAAAACATACATACTGATTATATATATATATATATATATATATATATATATATATATATATATATATATGTAACAACTTTGCGCATGTGTAGCAACATGTTCGAAATGTTAAAGAAGGCTGCCGATGTCTTTTTACATGTCCCTGACAAAGGCTGGTCCACCGACCGAAATCGTTTACAGTAACAAAGAACGTGTTCTTACGTACATCGTGTTTATTCGTTTGTGCGATATATATATACATATATATATATATATATATATATATATATATATATATATATATATATACTGATTTTTACGCTCTCCGGTTCCCTCTCTAACTCTGCCACGTAACGGGCTTCCCACACTGCACATAGATACACTTGTTCGACTCTCTGACCTCATTATTAGCGAAATATAATAGTTTTAATGGGCCTGTGATGTAATGTCACACTCTTAATTTGCGCTGCTTTCGCCTGAAGTAGCGTTCATTGCAACAGTAATTTTGCTAACGTTGTAGAGAATCTACCAGAGGCTTCTCGTGCGTAGGAAAGTCCCACTCGCGAATATGAAGGTTTGGACAAATGCTTAGAATATATTATATTTTACTATAAGGTTTTCTCACAATACTAGCCCTGCCATCATTGACATCATCATGACGTCAAAAGACAGAGCGAAATTTAAGGGCAGTTGGGGGGGGGGGGTGCGAGTGGCTGTAGCACTAAGGCTTGGTATGACAGCGTTGCTTATCTAAAAGGAATGACAGAAAGCGGGATGCACACGTTTATTCTGGCTGCATTGCCGCGTGGCACCCGCAGTAACCTCATCAACGGCGAATGCCAGTATATCGTGACATCATGAGACATCATGTCTATGGATACAGAAACCGGAACTGGGGCAGCATTTTGTTCTTCTTCATTCGTAAGTACTGTTCATCCTTGGGTGGCCGTCGTTGCTGGTGTAATGTCGAGCGTCAAAAACAGCTGGAATTTTCTCTTATGAATAATTCTGCCATTGAGAAATAGAGCGCGACAGAGGGACAAAGAAAGGCAGGGACGTTAACCAGACGGATGTTCTGTTTGCTACGCAGCACGGAGGAGAGGAGATAAGGGATTAAAAGATGAAAGTAAAGGGCAAAGAGAGAGGCAGTCCTCTGGCACATTTATAGATACAGAATTTCTACAAGCTCATTCTGAATACGAGCCCTAGTTCCTTGAACAAAAAAAATTTCTGGCACTCTAAAACTTGCCAGTCTTTTGAATGGTTATGAAAGTTATCTGGTTTTCTTTAGGGCATACACGCAAGTTACTGGCGTAAATTGATAGACAAACAGGCAGACAACGAACTTTAAACCTGAGAAGCTACTGTCATGTCCTCCTAACTGGAGGCTTTTGTAGCCGCTGGCCACGCCTACGTAGAGTACAGAACGCCGTGACGCTTCACCCTTTCCTGGGCCCTCTGGATAGCCTGGGCTTGCTTTTGGAGTACCGTGCTTCCGATGGCCTCCTCTCATTCGGCTTCGCTGGAGAGATAGTCGTTAGGAAATGCGGGACATTGCCAGAGCATGTGAGCCATAAAGAAAAAGGGTTTACTGCAGTCGGGACAACTAGGGTCGACATCCGAGTACATCCTACTGAGGAATCTCCGCGACGGGAAAGATCCTGTCTGCAACATTCTAAGAGTAGCTGAATAACGTCTACTGAGCTTCGGGTGAGGCAGTGGATAAACTCTCCGACCAAGTTGGTAATGTTTAGTAATTTCATTAAATGTGAGGAGTGGATCGTTCGGCTGAGTCCCTTCCTGCCCCTCCAAAGCGAACAGACCGTCGCGGCGCGTCAGTTTTCACGCACGGTCGTGGGCCAGCTCATTGAGGTTTGGGAAGCCCTCGAGAACTTTCGTCCCTATGTGTGCGGGGAACCACGTGATATAATAAGAACCGGGGCAAGCCCTTTTCTCTACAATAGAAGCCGCTTCTTGAGCGAGGTTACCCGATTCGAAACCTCTGATTGTGTCTCTCGAGTCGGTGTAAATGTAGGGACGGTCTGGGTCACCAAATGCCAGCCCAACCGCAATTCGCTCTGCTATACTCGCGGTGGCCGCTCTGACGGAGGCCGAGGAGCGAAGCACCCCCGCCCGTCTACAACCGACAACGTGAACACTCTCCTGTTCCCGTACTGCGCCGCATCGACAAAGACCACACAGTGTCTATCATCTCTAACTTTCTTCAAGATGGCTCGCGCACGAGCTTTACGTCTACCCTCGTTATGTTGTGGATGTATGTTTCGCGGGAAGGGCCTCACCAGGAAGGTCACCGGCTTTTTGTCGTGTCAATGTTATGCGCCGGTCCTCCATTATCCTAGGAGCCATGCCAAGCTCGTCGAGAATTCGCCTGACAACTTTGGTCGACGATAGCCTAACCACCTGGGCTAGTGACCTGTGCCTCTACGATCTCGTCTATGCTATTGTGCATCCCGAGTTGATCCAGCCTGTCGGAGCTCCTGGCAATAGGCAAGCCTAGCACTTGATGCTCTTGCGCATGAGGGTACTTAATTCGCGCCTTATACTAGAGCTGACGCCACATGGTTAATAGGGCTCATGAAAAACGCGTTGTACATCCGAAGTAGGTTGTCTGCACCTAACCCCTTCTTTCGGTTGGACATCTTAGCGACTAGTGATTAACCGCATCATGTTATCCGTCTTGGCTGTAACGTGGGTAATTGTTCTGGCATTACAGCCCATCCAGTCTATGAGCAGGCCTAGGATCTTAACTGAGTCGACTCTAGGAATTTTGTTTCCATTATTCGGGCATAATACTACCGGTAGCTGGTTGAGGGGTGTCAGACCCCAACTCCTCACCTTGCTGGTCTGTAAAGGGTCTGTAAAGTAACAGCTCCGATTTAGTCGTAGATAGCTTCTGACCCATGTCGCCGAGGTAAGCCTCCGGCTCGTCCAAGGCCGCTTGTAGAGCTTGCGCCATTTCTGCTAAGGAGTCATCTGTGTAAAGTGCGTGACCTATGCCCTGGAGGCCGTCCAGCCTGTCTGATAGACCCTTCATGACTATATTGAAGAGCAGTGACGAAATTACTGATCCCAATCAGTCATTTCGATCCTAATCAGCCCCCTATCCATACACGCTCGACTGAATCTGCCCTACCTGAATAGTAGCAGTTCTATTCATTAGAAAGGACCTGACAAAGCCGGGAATTTGACTCCCAGGCCTATCCCGGCCGTGGCCTGCAGAATGTATCGATGTAACACTGTGTCGAACGCCTTAGTGAGATCCAGGGCGAGAATCCTCTCATAACTCGCAGGTATTTTATGTGCGCTTCCTGCGAAACGGATGTGCACAAGGTTGAAAAGGTGCGTAGCTGGAGAAACTACCATCTACACTCTAAAAACACAGAATTTCCCGGGAACCAGGCAGGTACGCAGGGGCGGACCGGACCCCTCCGAAATAAGCGACATACCGCCCCGCCCCGCCCCGTCCACGCCTCCACTCCTCACACACATTCTGAAAGCGCCCGCAAATCAACCAAATCGGCGGTCAACATTTTGTTGCGTCTTACAACAAAATCTGCATATGACTAACCACCCGTAGGTTTTTTGGCGTCTATCAGCAGAAAAAATAATAATGTGGGCCGATCCTGGTGATAGTGCCAAAAGGGCCCAAGTTCAATGGCACATACCCCTGTGCGCCCGGCAACCTGAAACGTGCCCTTCGGGATCTTCTGGATGGGCCCACGTATGCGGAGTACTTAACGCCTGCTTCACCTGCGTCGCGGGTCGACCAGGTGTTGCAGTACCGTCGGGATCGGCCCACGTATGGGGAGTTCCCATGTACGGAGAGTCCCTGCTGGTTGTATCTTGCCAGAGCAAAGAAAGAATTGCTGCCTTACCGCTCCACACATTCGAAGACTGTTAAAACGGCTATCTTTGCCTAGCATCTGCTTTGACCAAGTCCTGTGCTCACATGGTTGAGGCTAGCTTTAGCATTTACATTGGCAGTTTTCAAAGGGTGGGCTTCCCTTGCCCTGTCATATCTGCCGTGGCAGAGACCCTATTACTAAATATGAACGGAAGGAACAAAACCAGATCCAAGCGAGGACAAAAGCTACCACAAGTATCCCCCTATACGCACCGAATAGCGCCAGGCCTGGAAAAGGTTGCGGCCACGTACGAAGTGCCTGTTGTTTTCTCAGCCTCAAGAAAGCTGAGTGGATTATGCTCGTGCATTGGAAGGAAGCAGCAGCTTCATTGCGAGAAGAAGCGTGGCGAGCCTTTCGTAGACTGTGCCGTTGGTGTTGAGTATGAGATCCCACTGAAATGTGGGCGGGTCTGTATCTGCCACATATCGGTCCAGTGCATCAACGACAGAGCACGGGAGCACCACAAATTGTTAGAAAAGGGAACCGGTTCGAATTTACCCCTTCACTGCAATGAGTGCAGCTGTGTGCCGGTGCCTGGTGATATGAGGATCCTTGGCAGAAGTCGTGATAATTGGGCACGTCAGGTACTGTAGGCCTTTCTTATTGGTAAAAAAAGCGAAGCATGTTGCAGTGACTCGTCGGTTGCCCTACGAAGAAAGGAAATTGAATTCATGGGATCTTTTTTGTAACCATAAGGACCTAATAGAAGACCGCTAGATGTTACATGATCTTCGGTTCTGCTTAGTGGGTTTGATCATTTGGTATTATTTGACGCTAGAAGTGTTTCATGGTGTCCTTTACTGCTTTGTTGCACTGTTGGCTTTGTTTAGTTGTTTTACTGGTTTTGACTTTGCTTTGGCTATGAACGTGTGACTCTATTGCTGCAATTATCTAGCATCCGTATTGATAACATTTTCATCACTGGGCTTAGGGAACAACTGAGATCCCTTGGATGATAGATGGTGCATGCGGCAATACGTTGAAGTCCGCTGTGATGATTGCAGAGTTCAAAGTTAATGAGTTCAATGCCGAAGGATTCAGTCAAACTTGCTCTTTTTATTCGGAGGTTCGATTTTGCTTTAAGAGAGGCCCGCTTCGAATTCATAAGGATTCCCATAAATAAGGAATTATTGTAACGCTGGCGACCGCTTTGGCTGTTTCAGAACAGGTAGTTATCTTCCTCGGTATATTTTTTCACGTTTCTTCAATATGTATATTACCGGCCAGACGGGCTGCCATCAAACTTTGGATTTCAGGTAGGCTTGCTTTAGTATTATAGTACAATAAAAAAACTAAATATTTGATCTTATAGACCATAACGACGAGCATATGCCGTCATATATAATGCGCTTATATAACAAGCGTCCTGTTGGTGCATTTGCCAGCTGCAATTTCACTATTATCATCATGCTCTGCACTCGTGGGACGCTGTCTTCGGAATGCGCAAACCAGCTGCCAAAATAGCAATACAGCTGGTAAACCTCAATGTGATTGGAGAGTGTTCTTAACATATACGCGGTGAGTTCAGGGCAGCTGCATTTAAAAGGAATAGAGGTATATACATGAAGAGACGTTATAATAGACCCGCTAGTTACAACGCATAGGTAAATATTGCAGTAATGAACAACGGCGCTTTTCAGCGTGCTAACGGTCGATTATACCGTGCGTGCGTGTGTGTGTGTGTGTGTGTGTGTGTGTGTGTGTGTGTGTGTGTGTGTGTGTGTGTGTGTGTGTGTGTGTGTGTGTGTGTGTGTGTGTGTGTGTGTGTGTGTGTGTGTGTGTGTGTGTGTGTGTGTGTGTGTGTACACGCGTGTTGGGTTGTGTGTGTTTGTCTTTTTCACATTTCAAACAGCACTCGTTTAAAGTATACGTCACAAGAGTTCAGTTGCTGCCTCATCGTCTTCGGAGAAAAGTCGCATGCATGTAGACTGACTTCTGATAAGTCACTGGGTTTAAATTTCATTTGGCCAAATCAATAACCATTTGCCACGTGTTTTGGTATTAGGCAATAGTACTTCCTACAAAACATTGCCTCGGACCTGTGTTACGTGCCTCTATTCAGGTCTTTTTGCTGAGACCTGAAGGCCTGTCTGGTTGAATGATATCATTGATAATTGCTTACTTTATGAGCCATACCCCCTAACCACTTTTACATGCTATCGCATTTTTCGCGTGAGTTATCGCTTCCGCCATTCCCTGAAAGATTTGCTCCTATATCTCTGAAGAAACAACTACAGTTCGAAATCAAATTTCAAACCGCCTTTCGTTGGGCGATTTCTCGGCCTGGGCCGATTCTCGTCTCCTTATATACCCTTCTTTTAGTCCCTGCGCTGCAACTGCCTGTGCTGGCCTCTTCAAATCCACTCCCGCCCTTTTTTTTCGTGGCTCACAAGCCGCCGGAGGAGCACCCAGGAGACGTGAGAGTTCGTTTCAGCTCGGGCGTGGAAGACGAATGGGTCACTTTGAAGCGACGGGGGTCTGGCGAGAAACGTTCGGTGAGGCCGCTTGCGAAGGTTGGGTGCCAGGCCGAAAGAAAGAAAGCGAAGCACCTCCAAGAAGTGAACACAACGTGAGAAGAAGCACGGTACTCCAACCCAACTCAGGGCCCCCCTTATATACGTGGTGTTCTCGAACGGGTTTCTTTCAAAACTAGCATTGGGTTTTACAGAAGGGTGTTCCTTTAAGACTTCTTTTAAAGCTCCCCTCTACGGTTCTAGTGCAGATTATATCTTTTTCCTTTCTTTTTGAATCTATTCTTTTTTTCTTCACAGACCTTCGTTTTTTTTTTCTCCTATATTCCCCCTCACTTATTTGCGTGCTCTCTCTCCTTACGTTACGTCGAGTCTTGAAGATGGCCAGTCTTTCTTTTCCCATTTATTTCTTTTTTTTTTGCTACGTTGGCGCGGGAGCATTCATCAACCCATCCGAGCTTAAATTGAGTCCGCCAAGCCTTGTGCTACTTGCCTTGTAACGGCGCAGAAAACACGTCGTTCTTGCACATACAAGGCGAGAGCCTTGCCAGCCAGCCTGTCACGACGAGACCGGTAGTCTTCTAAGAGGCACTCGATAACAGGCGATGCATATATCAACCTGTAATCAACGAGCTTGAAGGCAAACGCGTCAACTGGAAGAGTCCCGTGTGGGTGCGCCCTCCCAGTTCGCGACGCTACGATGCAAACTTCGCTGTACGTTCTTTTGTTTTAAATGTACTCGCGTCATCTCATGCCCCGAAGTGCGGAGGACGAGCAATAGGCATTGATTTCCCGTACGGGGGGATCACTTAGTAACTTTGATGGGCGGTGCGAGAGGGCACTTAGCATCCTGCGTGGAACGCTAGCTTCTAAGTATATGTAGGGGTTCCTTATAGTATGAGATGCGAGACGTTTCTGCTTTCCAATATTTCGCTCAGCAGTGCAGTAAAAATTGCTGTTGTGTTTGTGAGAAAAAAAACATAATGAAATCTCCACTGCAGTAAGGCACGAGACCCTGAGCGCAGGTTTCCTTCGAAATGTATTCTTTATGCCTGGTCCTCTACGCAGTTTGCGCCTGATTTTGAGAGGGAAAGCCAAATCTTGACTCATTGAACTCCCTAATAAGGAACCGAGCGTACGATACCATTCTACGATTCCCATGCTTCACGCAAAGCTCAACTCGGAGGACCACGCGAAGCGTTGCGGAAAATTGCTTTCAGCGTCTAGAAAGCGAAATGCAGTGAAACGTGTTGCAGCTTATTGCAGGAATAGGGAAAGGAGGACGAAGGAGAAGCAGCAGCTGAAGTGCCACGGGGTCAAACAAAGTAGAAGCGAGGAACGAGAGCAAATATTGCTCCTATACCCGCTGTTAAACCAACGAATCAATTAAAGATGCGACATGCGCATAGGTTCAAAAGATCATTTCCATATGTGTTCTTAATGTACATCATATTAGCAGACTAAACAAGGCAGGCGTAAATTATTTGAACGTTAACGCATCTTTGAATGTGTGGAAACATTAGTGCGCCCTATCACGAAGAAAAATAACTCGATTGTACCAGAGAATTTCATATCAAACAGAGTAAGTAGTGGCCAGTCTACAGCCAATGTAGAGAAATTGGTAAAATAACATCGGTGAACGTTTGAAATCAAACGAACTTATCAACGAAGCCTCACTTGGATATTTCATTTTGTTATCTTGTGCAGTGCATTAAAAACAGTATTCGTTGCTTGGTTGTAATTTTTGCAGAAAATGTTAGCTTAGAAGGTATTTAGTCGCCTTAATCACACTCAAGAGAAATCAATAAAGGTCCAATGGAACAGTACCTCACGTGGAATAGAGAATGTAAACGTTGTTGCTCTTGATTATTATGGCTGAAGGGGCATATCTATTTGTATTTGTAGCATAAAACAGCCTATTAAACTATTCGCTGCACTGTAGGTATTCATGCTGTGCATTTGGGTTTATCTGTTGCGCCGCCCAATGTTATTCTTCTGGCCGTGGCGTACTTGAAGGAAAAGCAATAATCAGTGCAGTGTATAAGGACTCATCTCTCCACCGTAGCTTGTTCACACAAGAAAACAGCAGGTGTAGACCACAGCGTAGCTCATGCGTAAAACAACACAACTAACACGATTCAAGCACGTGTATATGAAAAACAAACTCCGTCGTCATAACTATTCGACAATGCATACGCCTTCGTTGTTGCGACCGAATTCAAGAGCGCGAATATATTAATTTTGAAACCATCGATCATTCGGGTGTTTTTTTTCTTGGATGTGTTTAAATATGATATTGCAGTGCCGAATGATCACCGAATTTTTCTCGTGTCAAATTTTATCAAATTCCAAATTTACATTTTCAAGGAGGCTAATAGCAATATTAAAGGGTAAATTTGAATCTTGACAGAAGTAACAGGCGTCGATAGAAGCAACCGTGCACTGCATTTCTGTGCAGAGGAAAAGGACATAATTAGTCAAAGACTATTACACAAGACAAGCTGGTAATCCGAGTTGTTCGGTTTTGTGCAAACTGCACGAAATTGCAGCAAAACGCACCAGGTGTTCGGAATATGCGAGTTCAAAAAAAAAAAAAGAAGAAATGGGAGTGTACAAGATGGAACAATTTCCTAACAAACAGTAGTGTAGCGAAAAATTTTTAGAGGGGTTGGGGCACGTACTTGATTTGGGACGAGCAGGGAGGTGGCTGGGGCTGGGCAGGCTTTATACTAAAGCAAATACTTCGGAGGGGGTGTTCCTCCCTTTTCTCTTAGACCCCAGGGCAGGGTAGCCAAGTGACCTCACTCCTCGTTAACCTCCCTGACTCTAATTTGCCCTTTTAAGTGCGTAAGTATTTCTATGCTTACCCGAAGAGAAAACCCGTGCACCCGTCAGTCTTTCACGCAAGCCGAATCGCTATAAAGAAGCGAATGTATAAAACAAAACAAATTCGAAAGAAGAAACGTTGGAGGTGGTGAGTTTTTTACCTACGATCTCAGGTTTAGACACTGAGTGTCTTGCAAAAGTTGAACATAGCTGTAATTAATGAACGTGTTCTGCGAGAAGTGAGAAGCAAATGCTAAAGGACAACAGTTTCTGAGAAGGCTTCGTCGAAAAGTTTGGTAATAGCGGAATAAAAGCCATCTCTAGGACCACACGTAGAACCCGCGTACTTAGGGCATGGTAGACATCAGAAAAATTCCAATTTCCTGAAAACTGCATGCCAAGCGCGCCACATTCCCGATGCGTTTACACGTTTGTGGGATGCTCTTTCTGTTGGCGTGTTCCTTCAGCATCCGAAGTGACGCCGATCTATGAGGCCTCATGCGCGTCATGTCGCGCCGCAGACACATATAAGCGTTCACTGCCTTGGTAAGGGTGATAAGGAGTGATGAGAGGTTATATGGCTCTCATCATAGTTTATATTGGTGCAACGCGGATGGATAAGGTGGTAAATGAGGATAAGCGCGTATAATGGTCGGAGCCATTCTGGTGAGGTTAATAACCACCAACAAGGGTTGATAAGGGCCGGATCAACTCCGCTAAACTTGGTAAGGACCGATAATAGTTGATAAGCGTCGGATCATACCTGTAAAGTTGACAAGGATAGATAAAGTCGATAAGGATCGGATTCAGTGCGATGAAGTTGATAGAAAGCGATAAAGTTTGATGAGGCTTGGATCGAGTCTTATAAGCTTCATAACAAACGATAGTGATTGATAGGGGTGGGATCTAGCGCGATAAGGTTGATAAAAACCAAATAGGTGTTCATAAGCGTTTACAGAGCCCGGATCAAGTTCTATAACGTCGATAATGACACCAGGATGTGTGACGAGCAAGTGGCAACATACTTAGACAACTCCCAGAGAAGTTTCTGCGTGAATATTTCCTTCCTTACTCCCTTCCTTCCTTCCTTCCTTCCTTCCTTCCTTCCTTCGGAGGCGGGAGGAGACATGGCTGGTGTACCATCCCCTGGCTGTATGCCACTGCTAACAAAGTAACACATAAATTAGAGCATAGAATTGATGGTAGTGTGCTCTTTGTGTTATTTCCGTGTAACAAAGCGCATCGAAAGCGTGTAGACTTCGTCCAAGTCGCATTTATGAAATAAATAAAATCTAGGAGACCATTAGGCTGTTGCGAGCAAATAAGAATGCTATAGTTATATAAACAGAACAGATAGTTACACAACAAAACGTTACAAGAGATTAAGCACCCATTTTAAGGTATTACGGAAATAATCCTTGTAACACCAAATTCTAGAGCACATAAAGAAACGAAAAAAAAAACGACACTTATAACTGTTTCAAAATAGAGAATAGGTACAACATACGATGCCATTCTTACTCACAAAAGCATTAAATACTAATCCCAACACTGTTATAAAACCCGCACCTTTGTTGCTCAAAAAGTGTTTGTTTTTTTAACAAGTAGCATAGCGCACTACATTTCTGTAAAGTTGTCAGATATGACAGCTGCGAAATTCAGATGTTATAGTGAGCTTAGTCGCACGCTTTCAATCTGTAATCAATTGAGAGGCAAAAAATACGCAACCGAAAAGAATAGACCTGAAGTTAAGGTGACAAGGTATTAATCGCTGAGTGCTTTTGCAAGTTCAATATGAATTACCAGCTCGCTGAATGCATACATTGTTAACGCCTAAAACAAATATTTCAGAGCGAAAGGAGGAACTGACAACGTTTTGTTGTTGTAGAGCCTGTTTCAATTATGTACACACAGGACTGCCAATAGGGGATCGAAGGAGACGAAAGAGAAAATAGCATGTGAAAAGCTGAGAGGTCATGCAGACTAACTGTGTGGTTAGCTATTCTGCACTAGTGGACAGGGAAAGGGCACATTGGAGGAGGAGAGAAGAATAGAATTCTGCTTGTACTAATATGAAGACAGCCTGTCCACTTCAGCCAAATGAAGGCAACTGACTGCGACTCTAGTTATTCTATTCAGAACTAATTCCTCAAACAAAAACAAAAAGTAAGCACTATGTTTTTCAGAGCAACTCGGGCAGAGGCCGCTTGTAACCAGGGTCCATGGAGGGGTAGTCAATTTTAATGAAAAGAAAGGTGGAGAGGTAGCCCTGGAAAGAGTGTGTTTCTAGCCTACTCCTCCCTACTGGGGTGAGGAGAAGTGGCCGATACAGGAAAGGTAGGTGGCAGGTGGCCAGGGTTCAATAGTTTTGTTTTGAATATAGGGCGATCGTTATGAACGTTTGGCGCGCCATGCGGAGCGGTGGTCTTCGTGTACTGAAACAAAGGAAATCACGCCGAAGGCGTGCAATTTCTTCTTCGCACCCACAGACTTCTGCGGGACTTATGGCCACTGCGATGACGTTGACTTCTATAGATACATAGCGAAATGCGGACATTGAATTTTCGCACTTCAAGAAAACTAAGCGTACTTCGATAAAACTGTGGCTAAAAGACTAGGATTGCACCTCCAAATATCTAGCCCGCGGTAGTCCTCTAAACCGTGCTCTTGCTAAGCTATTTCTTGTACAAGTGTTCTAACTTGCACTAACAAGACCCAGATGTACTGCATCTTCTAAACCCCTAATGACGGCACATAGAAATAAAAAAAAGATTATTTCACGTCTAAATTCGGCAAGGCACATCGAGAATAGGGGTAATCAACGAAAATAAAAAGATATTTGCGCGGAACTTCTTCAGCAATAGCGGAGAAAGGGGGTTTGAAAAAAAGTCGTATATGACACTGTAGACAACACAGTGTCATTTACGCCTCCCTTACGCATCACTTCCGCATTGTTGAAAGTATTTACTAGTTGGGGAGTTGGTATCGAATTATATTGAAATGAGTGTATACAATGAATCACAGAGGAAAGGAGGAAGAAAACTGGAAGAGGGATTGACGACTTCGTTCGGAATTTGTACAGACAGCTTTCATACAAGAACCATGGGTTTACATTTCATTTGCTTGACATCACCCGTGTGACTACTTCAGCGGGAGAACTTGCATCTATCGGTCTCATCTTACTGTTTTCAAAAGAAAGCGTTTGACGTGCCAAACTTCTTCCTCGTCATGTGTTCATTTAAAGTAACAAATAACACCTGTTTCCTGTCATTCAGTGCTGTCTGAAAACATTTAGTGCAAAATTTCATAGAGAATTTCAAAACTCAGCATGGAAAAAAATAAAATTACCGTACGTTGCCTCTAGGCAACACTCATCAGTAAAGAATTAAAACCCTTGAGTTAGGTGCATGGTGATATGGGCTGTAAACAGAACCTGACCATATTCTCCGGTATACTTATGCGCAAATTAATACATCTTTTTCCATCCCTGTTTTTTAAGAGATATGGTATTCTGTGGTAACGAGAAACGAGTTTGTCGCAAATGTTACCCAGCAATTCAGTAACCATTTCTAGAAAAAACAACAACGGTGGCTTCGTATCTTCAATGCATCGTAGCGAGTTGCCAAGTCATCAAAATCTTGGTTTCAACGGGCTAAGAAGCGAGAAATATCTACAGAGAAGGTAAAACTAAAAGCACGGCAGTGATTAGTGCCAATGTTGAAAAGAAATTAACCAAATTGCATCATAGGCTGCAACCTCTCCGGGATGAGGCCACACGGCTGCTTAGTAAAAAAAAAAAAAATGTGGTGTCAAGCTTATGTCAACGCTGAAAACAACGCCAACGTAATTGCGCATGACACACAGTAAAAATAAGATAAAAAATACGTTAATAATAAACGTGAAAAACAGACAGAATAGAGAAATATATTCCACATTCATTCATCAAATCATATTAACGAAATGTGCGGTGGCTTTGTCTTCTTTATCGTCGAGATTGGCTTGGCCCTTTCTTTTTTCCCAAATAACACAGTCACACCCTCAGGATGCCCTGAGCATGTCATCTTGAGAATGCTACTATGTCCTAAAGATGTCCTCTAATGGTACTAGCATTGTAATAATCCAGTCCTGTTTTCTGGCCTCATAACAACCTCTGGACGTTTCAAAACATTTTTCAGTTTGTTTTGACTATGATATTTTGCAGTGCTGGTTGAGTACTAGATTTCTTAAATTAGTTTGTAACTGCTGCTTCTGAGTAGTTGCACCCCTCTATGGGGCGGCGCTTCCGGTTGCTAAAATACCGTGTTCCACGCAGCCTCTGATATCCACAGGCTGCTGGATCTTTCTACTAACACCGTGTCGTAACCTACTTATTTTTCAGTGTCCGTAGTTCAGGCCATGAAAAAAGAAAGAAATTAGAAAAAGAAAGGCAACAATGAGTCAGTACAATGCAGAGTAGAACAAATACATATGCTTTCCCTGAACTTACTAGATTGCTGCGAAATATTCTATAGGATGTTCGAGTCCTCATGATAGTATGGGAACACGTAATACACATGGCACTTGGTCGGTGGCCCCGTGAAACGAGCGAAATTCTACCACCCATGCCTGCAGCTTGACCCGGAAAGTGACACAGTCATGGTCGTGTGATTGATCACCAGCAACACACCGTTACTATCGGCCGTCAGCGCACAACTTCCGCGTTGGCATCGTTACAGTCAATTGGATTAGGGGCGCAAATTTATTCATGCGGGTCAACTCTCGCGATCTTTTTCGTATTCCTTATGAATTGGGGCCCACTCTCTGCTTTCATGAATGTTGCGTTACATTATACGAAAGGTAGATCCTGCTCGCTAAAAAGTACAGTCTAAACTTGTCATAAAAGGCGCCGGGTGTCACAGTGTTACAAAACTTAAGCATACAAATCGGTGAAGCGGGCTGCTTGGCATACTGTAAAATGAATAAAAGAACCAGAGGAAACATACTAGAGACCAGATGAAGAAGACGACTAGCTGGAACTTAGAAGTGAAAAAATGACACCTGAATGACTAAATATACCTTCCGGCAGGCTACGGGGCGCATGCGCAAGGTGCTATTTCGGAAGGCCCGATTTCATGATATTTCTATAATATACAGCGGCACGAAGTAAAATTCATCACTTCATCACTGAGGCCCACAGACGTGTCACTACCGCAAGTGGTATTTTTTCTAATTACCTGGGGTGCCCTTCAGAATCCCTCTTTCATTTCTCATTTTCCCTATGCCTAAGGTATTTGTATTTTGAAGGTGAAAAATTCAGCGCAAAACCCAGGACAACCCACAAAGAAGAGGCGAGACAAGCATGGGCGCTGTCTCAAGCACAAGCACAGCGCCAGTACTTGTATCGTCTCTTCTTTGTAGGTTGCCCAGAGTTTTGCGCTGAATTTTTCACCTTCAAAACACCACGTACGAACTAGCCCCAATCGAAGTTTTGTTTAATTATTTGTGTTGCCAAACGCAGATCTGCAACCGCGCTGTCTACAATGACTTGGCATATGAGCGGCGCGGTCAGTGGCGGAAAGGAAAGCCTTGAGTTTTCTTACCCGATCGCTAATACAAAGAGCAGGTGTGGCCCATATGTTTTTTGCACAGGATAAAGAAAGGTTGTAGACAACTTCCCTGGCGCAAGGCACAAACTTGGCAGCATCATTTGCACTGTCAAATTATTTTAGGAAGCGCGGTTGCACAGCTGTGCTAAACGAGGCAGGTATCTTTTGCCGAGGGAAAACGAGAAATAAAAGAGTGATTATGGAGTGCTTCCAAATAATTAGAAAAGAAAGTCGCTTCTGTCATTTACCCTTATCTGAACATCATTGAAGAAGAGAAGAATTTCCTTAGTGCCACTGTGCAGTACAGATAGATCGAGAAATTTACCTCTTGCGATTTCAGTTCGCATATACTGGCCTGCCAGCAGGTATATTTCGTCATTAAAATCTCATTTTTTCGGTTGTAAATCCCAGCGAGTCCCATCGTCTTTTTCATCTCCTCTCTCGTGCATTTACGTTGTTTATTTTGTCCGTTTTAAGGCATACAAAAGAGCTGGTAGCAACGCCGACTTTTCGTGGGAATGCAACACGCCATACACCAGAGGGACTAGTTGCTTCGAGTAAGTATATTCAGATCAGCTTCTGAAGCATGCAAAATCGGTTACAAGAATGTCGCTGAAACTGAACGCGGTCTGAGAAGAACACACATGCAGCTTTTCAGTCCCTGCTGTACCATGTTCTTCGCTTCAAGTTTACTGCATCTATTTGCAAATCGTCACTAATAGAATCCTTATGCCTCCCACAAAAACTGTATGCTCAGGCCAAACTCTGAAAAAGAAAATTGTGAGCAGCCCCTCTCGGTTTATCACGTCTGTGGCATTCTTACGAGCTTTAGTTTTCAAAGATAGGTAGGCATTTTGATGTGATCAAGATGTGGCTGTCTAATTTCTCGTTTCACGCTACTAGCTAGCCGAGAGCCCATAGTTGATGCACTGCCAAATACATGATGAGCGCGACACAAGCAGCGACTGGCAATTAAAGGGTGGATTCTGCCCTGAGCAAAATGCACTGGGACAGAGACCAAGAGAACAGAAAATATCTCAACGAAGCAATCGTTGTGATTATGGACGCTAGCAAAGACGGCATGATGAAAGCCAACAAGCGCAGAACAGATGAAAACGGTGGCACGACGAGACAAATGAGGGAATGCAAGACACACATGCGCGTGAATTAACAAGAAAAAATCAAAGACCAGAAAAAGGCAAGTACGTACGTAAGGCTGTGGAAACGAGACAGGAAATTGTACCGAGTGCAAAACATACCCTTTACGTGCTTTAAATCAACTTTACTTAACGTCAGAGCATTGCCAAAGTGTTTCGGCGCTGAACACCACTCCGCGAACGAGTTGAAGTAGAGTTCATCTGTCATCAATCCCCCAAAACACGTCAATAGGAATCCTGCCGTTGTATAGGGGTCTTTGTCTCATTTTCTTATGCACAAAAAAAAAGTTGAAAATACTCACCTTCTCTCATGCCTTCATTTAATGCTGAAATCTCGATTTCGACAGTCGCCTGCCTTGGTTTCTCTATCCAATACTATATATTACGGGTATGTACAATGTTATCAGCGAATAGTTTCTTTTTTCCGCACTGAATCGGTTGATCAAATTAAGTCAGTTATGCCCACTTTAGTCAATGATATAAAAATACAAAGGAAAATTAAATTTACTGCTTACAGTGCTGCTGTTTGAGATGGGACGTGGGTACACGGACCGTCTATGCAAGCAGGGAAAAAAAAGGAGACTTTCGGGAATCAAAGGACACGGTGCGATTACGATAGCTGCGAAGAGATGTAGAATGGAACTTTTTTATAACGCATATCTGCTTCCTGAATAAGGCTTGTGACAAGTCATATTCACACCTCACACCATCCCGAGTTCGTCCCTGAGAGGGTGTGTTCAGGGCACTTCATTGTCCTCGAAAGTTCCTGAAGAAACGTTTGCCGGTTGATCCAGTGCACGTCATCCTCACTACGTCCTAAAGACATCGCAAAACGTGCGAGGACGTTTGTGCCATTAGAGGACATCTTCTGGACATCGAATGCTGTCTGGGTTTCTTCCTTGATTAAACACTTGAGCGGCAAGAGATTTAACAGAAGATGACACCAAGTGCAAACCCTAAGTACATCTTAAACGTATGCTAAAAGTGAGAAATTTACGGACAGCGCATTCGACGAATTTACTGATTAATGTGCTCTGTGTGTAACGTGTTTTTTTAGGCCTTACAAGATGATCTATGTGACTTATGGCGCTAACAATCCCCATAAGCTTCGATACACTTGCATCGCCACTCGCGCTTGCAGCTGCTGTATATCAATGGCAAGCGAGGAAGCGTCAACGTTGCGTTGTAAATGTTATATTACAGCGAAGCTGTTAGCCTATTGTTGGCCGGATTGTTCGTGGTGGCTCATCCCAGAAACGGCAGCTGGAAATGGAGTGTGCGTTCGAGTTCCCGCGTAACAGAACGATGTTTTCTCGTATATTGAACGGCGATCCGAAGCTATCATGTCTGTAGGTTGCGTGTAAGTCTTAAATTACGATTTGCCTGACATATCTTAAATTGTCAAATTCAATGGGTTAAAGATAACGCGCGTGGCACAGGCGGAGGGCCCAAGAACAAACGGCAGCTGGAACGCTTTGTGTTGGAGTTTCCGCATAGCAGCGCTCTGTTTTCTCGTATATTGTAATAATTACAATCCGATGATATCATGTCTGTAGGTTGTGCGTGAGTTCTTACGAATTTGCTAACTCAATTTCCTTTTAAACGTTAATTTTCTTCTATGAGGCCCTTGCGCTTGGCAGAGGGCCTGGGAGATTGATAATGTATGCTGCACTTCTGCACAAGGGCGCGCGCGCAACGTGCTTCCTTTCTGGTGGCGGTTCTTGTGGAAGGTTGTCGAACGTCAGTCGGGGTCCTGGCACTTGTCTAATGCCCTCACCCGCTTCGCTGTACATCCCCTATCACAGGGTGGGATGGAGGCGGATAGTTTCAATAGAGTGTTCTAGAATAACGTTTCTCGCCTTACATACACCCGTGAGCAAACGTTTGCGAACCAGGGACCGCGCGATAAGACTAATTTTCTCCCTTGTCTGTGAATGCAACTTGAAATAAAAGATTGCAGTCAAAACTTGGCATTACGAAATTTCTAGTGCATAAGTCAGTTTCCGTTTATGTGTGCGAATTACGAAGAAGTTCTGTTCTTTCGGCAACCCTGTAGCCCGTATAGTTTGGCTCACGGGTGTGCGTTAAACCTAAGCACCTTTGCGGGACCTTACGGTGAGCGTCCTTTCAAGACATTTAGTTTACCTTGACGTAAGGAAGACGTTATAAAACGGGGCGCCATCTGGGGCCACTTGCCAACCGTCGCCAAGCCAGGACAACGCATTAGCGACACTTTTTATTGTTACTATGCGGACGCGTCCAGTTTGGACCGCGGGCGCCGGAATCGCCGAATGATCTCAGAAATTGGACGCGCCATGGGGGCCGCCATGCTCGACGACGCTATTTCTTTGCGTCCATAAACATTACGCACGTTAATCTTGCCGAATAACGTAACGTTGTCTTAGCGCGTAAGCTACAGAAAGCCGATAACGTTCGAAGCCTGCGCAGTGAACACGACGCTGTTCTTTTACGTACATGATGCCTTTACGTTTGGTCGCAAATGCTACACAAAAATTGTCTGATAGCTTTATTGCATCCATGTGTACACACATGCACGCCACAAACATGTTTTAATAGCTTTATTGCGTCTATAATTATCGCACAGCACCTAGAATAGTATGCCAGTTGATCAGACAGGCTACCACCTCGAGCACTTCCTTAAGTTATAATGAAATTAGATTTTAATTATATCAACACACTCTTGCAATAGGAAGTATAACTTGCTTTTGCAAGTTAACATTTTGCGCGTTTACGCTTCCTGGAAGCACCCTATATGACACGCAGGAAGTTCAATACAGGAGGTCTTACCAAGTAGCGCAAACACTACGCATAAGAACCGTTCAAAAAAAATGTATGCGCTTCAGAATAAAAACGCATGGAGTGTGGCTGCCAGGCTGACGGCACAAATACGGGACCAGACTACGGGCTCTATAGGTAATAATTAGCGAGCGGTGCAACCACCGCAAAGCGAACATTGTGCTGAAGGACCAGAAGTGTGCTAGAAAACATCAATAGGTAATGCCGGCCAACGTACCTCTCGTATAAAGGCCTTCACGAACATTTACGTGAACCCTGCAGGAGTCTTGCGCACCGTGTTTGCAAAGCGTGTGACTGGTCCACAAATATGGACAACCACTGAAACCTAAAGCCTTCGGCGAAAACAAGCTGCTATACCAAATATAGAATTGCTGCAAATGTAATCGATCGAAGCTCGTAATTAATGAAGGCTTATGTCACCGACAGAAGCAGCAAGGAGATCGCGGGGTCTGTTTTATTAATATGAGCTTCAATGGGGCCGCGGAACACGGTTGCATATGCATCAGGTTAGTGGTACCTCAGAAATTCGCAAATAGTTGACCCGAAGGCTCATTCGTGAAAGCAGCGGTTTATTTCCATATATGCCTGGCAAATACTTCCACGGCAACGACGGCGAGGTCGCTTCTACATGCAGCAGAACCCGCCGTATTCATGCGTTCGAAGCCGAAGTTATAAGCATGAATAAAAAAAATGATTGCATCGTGCTTGAGAAAGTGAAAGGGGACGTAGTCAGTTCCTTGTACATAGATATCAACCTGAATATATTAATATCTGAATGCAGTTATACTGCGGCCTCACGGTACTCAAGTACTAGCTGTAACAAAAGCATAGTATAGATGCCTTTGTCTAGACTAATGCGGACAAGCACACAAATCGACAGCGTAGTTTGAGAAACCCTGGGTCACAGATTTCGGTAGGGCATAACGTCGGCTTTATACTGTAGGTAGCGAAAGGACGTTGAAAGTTAAATTACATTAGCATTTGTGAATGGAAGCAAGTATTACAGGATAATGTCTAGCGAAAAATGGAGGTCGGTACGTCAAAACTGCCTTGCGGTTTCAGACAATTACATTTTTATAAACTAACTCATTTGTGTCACTATTCAAAGAAATATCACGGTACATATGCGTTTTATGGCCCAGTAATTTTCCATATATTTTCCCGTAGCCTGTACCATCACATCTTAGCGTTATTGTTTTCTTTACAATACTGCGAAAGCTTCGTGCCTTTAAGCAGTTGCGGGGAGTGGCAGTTAAACGCGGAGGATGAAAGGTAGTGCTACCGCGTTTCAAGCATTGTTCTGCATGTTGCGCGCCAGATATACGTTTATGAAACAGTGACTCAGCTCAAGAAAAGAACCGGCTTTATCAAACTCTGGAGAACCAGAAGGGCTATTCGGCCGCAAAAATACGAAGCACATTCAAGATAAATGTGGTCGGCGTTTTTCCAAAGGAAACTCGTGTATACGAATAAGGTGATGGTTACTGAGAAGCAAAGCGCGTGTTTTCCGCTTTTCTTTTGCGTTTTTGACATCTGTCATGGGTCCACTGAAACAAGCTCCGGCTTGTGTGAGCTCCATCAGAAATCCCGCTGCGTAGAGAACCGCCAGTCCTTCAGTGTTATAAGAAGCAGAAGTACCTACTTTCTTTTTAGCTCGCTCAGTTCTACAATAACTATAGGAAAGTACTCTCCCGTTGTAGTGACGCTAAGAATCAAGCGCTACCAAGAGTGCGGGACTGAAATGTATTTATTGTGGCGAACTTGTATCTGTAGAAGCATGAGCGCTCTAGCCGCTGCAAGAGCGGCGAGCACGGTTGGCGCTCGTCGAACGCGGACTCATGGGTCAAGTTTGTCGGTTATAATATGCAAGTGTCGCGCCGTGCGTTCCTGAGTAATCGCTGGTGCTTGCAAACATTCCAAAACATGCAGTATTATTCGCGCGGCGTGCGTGGTTTTACCTTGCTAGGGTATTTTACTATAACATCGGTTACAAGATTAAAGTAATTCTGCATAAAGTAAGCGTGCCCTGCGCCGTGCGTTATCTAGAAAACAGTAACAAATCGATGAAAATCGATCACCAGAAAAAAGCACAACACCGCGCACATGTGACACTGAATGAAAACGTGACAATACGTTGCACTCGCACGATAATCAGCTTCATGTCTAATATCAATACGAAGTATTTTTTCTTCTGCTGGATGCAGCTGCTACGGTACATTTTACTACCGGCTGGAAAGTGCGCCTAAAAAATTCTCTTTGTTGGCGCTGAATCGGATGAAAAAAAGTCTGAAATGCCGGCAAGCGCCATTGCAGTTTCCTTGCTATACTCGCGAAGGGGTGTCTTGCGACGTTATTTCCAAAAATGCACAACGAATACGGTGTAAAGATACATCCGTAGCACTTGCCTAAATAAAAAGAGGAAAATAAAAACCGTTGAACTCGTTGTACATATAGTCAAGAGGACTTCGCGCTAAAATATTGAAAAATTACGGAACTGCACTACTGGCATCTGTCTACCTGAGAGCAGCACGCAGCTGACGTTAGACAGTAATCCCTAGTGCTTTCGTAGAAAGAAAGCTTCGCAGTTAAAAAAAATTGCCCTTGTCTTGGGACAGAACCAGACAGCGCTGTGCTGGAACCAAGAACATTTTGCCCCTTTCATACATTTTCCTCTACCTTGGGGATTAACATAGCCTCGAGTTGCCTTTGAAGGATCATGTAACCGCGGAGTATAGAGAAAGTTAATCATTGGTCGTGCTTCAACTCCCGGCAAGAGCTCCAGTCATTTAGATCTTCTACGCGATGCGCAGAAACTCTCCGGCTGCAATATATATATATATATATATATATATATATATATATATATATATATATATATATATATATATATATATATATATATATATATATATATATATATATATATATATATGTATGTATAGGGGTTTTCTTCAAAGTTCAGCACGCAGGACCCGACGTAACATACGCAGGAAAGAGACGACGAACTTTTTGGAAGACTTCTTTGTCTTAACGTTTTCGGCTGGTGGACCAGCCTTCGTCAGAGTACAGGGTACTTCTGACTGTACTCTAACGAAGGCTGGTCCACCAGCCGAAAACGTTAAGAAAAAGAAGTCTTCCAAAAAGTTCGTCGTCTCTTTCCTGCGTGTATGTATATATATATATATATATATATATATATATATATATATATATATATATATATATATATATATATATATATATATATATATATATATATATATATATATATATATATTTATATATATATATCTATATATATATATATATATATGGTAAGCACGGTGCAAGATATAATTCTAAGACCTACTGTGTATAAACCGGACACCGTAGGTTTTAAATTGTGTCTTGCACAGTGTTTTTCCTTTGTCTGTTTTCGTTGAACAGCTTGACTAAGGTTAGCTGGGACACCCTATATAGCGTTGATGTTTTCATGTCGTGGGTAGGTTGCAACCGAAGTTGGCATATGAAATGTTACGTGGCTTCTCCTGCGGTATCCCGTACAAGCCTTTTCTTACAGGCGATTGGTGAATACAGCAATTGTGAATGCAAAAGACAGTTATTATACCGTCATATCAAAGAATGAGAAGAATAGAAATATAGCGCAGCATCCCTGTATCAATTTCCTCACGTGAGTCTAAAATGAGGTACATAAACAAAACGAAATTGCATATTGCCCAGGTAGAAGTATAAAATTGCCCTTTCTGCCGTCAAGAAATACGTGATACATAGTGATAAAACTGTAACTTAGCAAGCAGCAGGAGCCGGTATCTAGTAATTGAAAGAGACGTCCCTTGTCATTTCGAAAATCGCGAACAATTAGTTTCTATATTTCATGGCTCAACAACCAGCCCGCCAATATCTTTTAAGCAATATTTTCTGAGTATTCCTAAATGAAGACTGCTTAAAATTATTTGTAATACGGCTCTACAAAAATACAAAGCAAGCGTAGCGCGCATGTTCTGCAACCTTTTCCTGCGTGACATGTTGTCTACACGAGAAGTCTTCAAATCTGTTGCTCACAATGCAATTGAAAAAGGTTCAGTCAGCTTGCACGCGAAGAAATGAAATTGGGAACGAGACTTTGTCAGTCTGATCCGACGTTACCAATTTATGTGCAATCAATTGCGCAAGAGAAGGAAACGATGTACTTTGTTTCCGACGAGAATTCTTCTCCTCTAGGGCCTCTTAGTGTTGTCGCGTAATGCAACTTAAGCTTATCAAAGTATTCATGTTGATTGAGCGGCCGCTGTAGGCAACGAAATTAGAACTTTAATGAAGGAGTAACGATGCTATTGTACACTACAGCTAATTAAAAAGTACGGGAAAAGAATACTACCATATTGAACACCTATCAGTATGTTATCGCAAACTTGTTTGGGCTGCCGTGCACATTGATCTTCGTCCGCTCAACCATTTGTCGCTTACGTGATTGTCCATTCGGCTATGTGAACACGATACATATATACATTCATTTTAATTTCCACAAATACAAGATATCATCATGGAAATATGACGTATGACCATCAAAACCTCGTAAATGAAAAATCAAACAAACAAACACTGTGCTTTTTTAGAAAGCAGTACCCATTAGCCTCCTTTACCTGCCTGTAGATATTTGTGTTCCACAGATATTGATGATATTTCCTTCTTTGAGAATATACAGGGGGCCATTTTTCCCTACTATAGGTTTCCCGTATTGGTTCGTTCTTCCAGCTATCCGAAGTAATTGAATTGTTGCCGATCTCGCTCTTTTCCCGCAAAAAAAGAAGAAGATCGCCTCACATCTTTCGAATGCGCGTGCCTGGGCATCGTCTCGAAGTTATCCACACAGCGACGCAGCAGCGACGAGAAGAAATAAATTGCTGGCCGAGTTCTGCCAGAGACAGTTCGCTGCCCCCCTTTTTTTACCCTTCCCTGCACCCTCGTGCGCTCGCAATCCCCTCGTACCTAGAGTTAAGCTCAACAGGCTTACCTAAGTTCCCTGTGGTCCTAAAAGCGCCCGGTAGATATTTTACGAGCAGCAAAAATTTCGTCTACGCTTACCCGGCTACTACAGCTCCGCACCCTTCAAAACCGCGAGCAGCTAAGCGAGAAGTTTTGCCACTTACGCGGTCTGTATACTCGAACTTCCGCCCAAGTCAACGCTTTCGCAATTTTCTCGGTGCAAGTGTAGTAACCTTACTTCGATACTAGCACGTAAACTTCTATATACCAGGGATAACAGAACGCGACAGAAAAGTATAGCAGCGGCAACACTAGCACACGCATGGGCCTGGGGCAAATTCGAAGGAGCTCGTCGATTCGCAAAAGAAGCCCACAGAATAGAGTCCATGCCTGGCTGATCGATCAACCAACACCCCATTTGAACCGCAAACACGTCAGTCGGTTCGGTCTATACATCTATCTATCTGTCAACGTATCTCGCGGTTCTTCTTTCTTTCCGTCGTTTTCCTTCCATACACGAAAACAGACATCGTGCGTTATAGAGATGCACTGATGTCTATACGCACAATTTCTATCCTCGCTTCCTCTTCGCATTTGCACCACATCTTGTTTCTTTCTTTTTTCTCTCTTTTTCTCCACATTACGAAGCGTTTTTCTTTTCTTTCTTTTTTCTATTTTTTTTTCTGGGGGTGCGTTCCGCACAGCGAAAAGGAGGAATTGAAGTGAGGGACTACGTTGAGGAAGGTCTAGAGGCGGCGCTAGTTGTATTGCTTCGCGCGACGCACAACTGCCTCGCTCCTGCAACGAGTTCATTTTTCCAGTTTTCCGCGGCTTTCCTGCCTGAACCGCTTCGAATTCCCCGAGCGAGCTAAACGCTAAACAGAAAACAAAGAATAAGATGAGCAAGATATGAAGAATGATCGCGCGCTAGAACTGCATCGTGGGGCCTCCCTGCCGGCGTGGTCAGCGGCTCTATGGGGGCAGACTGCAGCGGCTTTCCTCTTTTGTGTTACTTTTATCATTTGATTTTCCTCAAAGCTCGGTGATACGCTGCCCGCAACAACGGGCATCGACGGCGACGGGCGGTGAAAATAAACGAGGACAACACCGATGAAAAACGTAAGCATGCGAGGAGGGCGCAAGGGGGGGGGGGGCGGGAGCAGGAGGAGTTCCTCTGAATTGTGCCCCTTCTGTGTGCGGCCGGACAGAGCTTCACGCTTCAAGAATTGAAAACACTAACCCGTGCACTGGCGCCTTTGCCACGGAAGACTTTGTGACCTTTTTAGTGTTTCTATTGGACTGACAGCTATCCTTTATGGCGAAGGGCTCGTGTGGCCGCAAGAACAAAGTAAGCTTGTTAATATTTCAAAGGCGGGCTTTGTCCTATTCTTCTTTCCCAATCTATTCTTACTTTCACCCTTCTTTAAGTCGCTTCTTTCTACCTCATTTTCCTTCTACCTCCCAATCCCTTATTCTATTTCCGCCCATAACATTTCTTCACTTCAAAGCTCCCTTTTCATCGCCGCCTCCCTACATTTTATACAAGGCCTACTTCCATCTCCTTTCCTTGACCACTACGGCCAGAAGAAAAACACCGACTCCGCACACTTTTCCTTTGTTCGCGTCGCTTCTCCTGCTACTCTCGGGTCTTTCGCCGTTTTTGATACGCGAGATCCGAGGAAAAACTATGGTCTTGGTGCTTCTAGTTTGTCACTGACAGCCGTTGTTTTATTCGTCCCGGTTTCGTATGACCCGCCCTGGCTCACGCGCTTCTCACTGTACAATATACACCGCTCGCACTTCTTCAAATCTTATCGCGCGTTGCGGCGCCTTCATCTCCCTTAGCAGATTGTGCTTGTTATATGCGTCTCTACATAATGCCGACGGCTGCTTCTGAGGCCATGCTGCCGAGGGAATTTTCAAGACTGGGTCTGACCGCCACTGCATTGATGGCGAGCGTGATGACGTCAAGTAGGAACAAAGAGCCCTTTGATTGGGTGTTTGCCTCGTGCTCGTCGAGGCCCAGTGAAAAGGCATGAAACTGTATCGGCCGGCCGTCAGAACCAGGCGGGACAAGCAGGCTTTGGCTGTATTTTGGTTGCGGGTGCGAGTGTCTATTGCTGTGAGTGAAATTTGCTCTGTATGCGAAACGCTATTGATATAATTATTTTGCTCCGTCTCGTGCGTTGATTACATTTCTCCAGAAGGGTGGACAGGAAGCCGACAGGAAAATACATAATGCAAGGCTTGGAAGAAAACTTACTTTTCAGGCGATGGTTAAACATTACAACAATCAGAAACCGAAACTTTTCGTTTTTCTTTCCTTTTGCTTATAGGCGGGTGCCCGTACTTTGATTGCGACAAAGGAAAAGATAGGGAGGTTAGCCAGTGCATTGACCGGTTGGTCGTACTGTGCTGGCTACCGTCAGCTGAAGTGAAGAGAAGAAGGCAATTCATGGTGACAGAAGGATAGACGAACTAAAAAGAAAACAAAATGATAAAAAAGAGACAGCGCATAAACGCGATCCTGCGCATGACTTCTCTCAAAATCTGTCAATCAGTTCGCATGGTTTCATAAAACCGGCATTTTAAAGTCAAACCTTCTTTGGGAACCCTCTCGGTCTTTCCTGACAATGGCTGCTGGCTGGATGGTGCTGTGTGTCCGAATGGCCCACAATTTAAAAAAAAAGAATGATTTACGTGCCTGACGCAGTGATCAAACTTTCGTCCCCCAACACAGCAACGCAATGTTCTAAGCATTAGGCTTCAATCGTATTTTATGTTTATTGGGAAAAGTTAAAGTTGCAAACAGAAATGGTATTATTTTTTTCATGGCAGGAGGAAGAGGAGGAGGAAGCAAAAAGAGAAGGCAGGGATGCTATCTAGAAATTCATCTGGTTGGCTACCCTATTCTGGGGGACGGGAGAGAGGCAATTAAAAGATGAGATAGAGGGAGGGGGAAGAATGCGGTGGGTGAGCTCGCGCACGCACACGAAGCCCCGCATGTATACGCAAAATGGCCGCGCAACTGGCTGCTCGAGGCACTTTGCGTGTATTCGCGGGCTACTTTGGCGCTCGAACATTAACCCTGTGAACACACATACACGCTTTCAAACTTGCATGCATACATATTGTGCGGTCAGCCACATTACGGCCGGCCATGTCTGGGTAAAACTATTTTAATATTGCGAGGGGTTCATTCCTCGTCTGCCGATTTGGGGGGCATTCTTGATCTTTAATTACTTCAGTTAACACTCGTCAACACCGTCACGCAAGACCAGGCACATGTGCAGGCCGTCTGACAGGATCAGAAGAAAAAACCTAGCCATTAAAACTGGCATAAACAGGGCAGGCCATTAGCATTATTAGGTCTAAAGCAAGTCCATCCTCATTTTCTACAGATTAAAACCTGAAGCCTACTGTATTTAAGAGCATTTCCCTTGTACTGTACTTCGAAGAACGCCCCAAAGTTAAGTACCTTCCCAACAGTGCAGAACAACGTGGGCAAGTGTTTCCAGTTGTTTAGTTATAAGGCAGTTTTCTCCCGAAGGTAAGTATAAACCCCTCTTGAAGAACATACCCGCACCTCGAAACATACAGTCCCCATCGAATGAGGTTTGCTTCAAAAGAAAAATGAGTATGACCCTAACTAAATTGATTTTTGCGCGATCTTTCCAATAAGAAAGGTTTTGGAAAATAATATGTCTCACGAGCAGCGTTCACGATGTGTCACCTGAAAGGATAAAATTTGACACGCAGGAAAACATGCCTGGTTAGCGTAATGACATTTAGCATTCGTGATAGCAAGTGCCAATACTGAAAGGAAGACGCAGAGACTAGACGAAAGTGCAAGTTCTAATACTTCATAGGAACAGTTCGGCATAAGGTTAACGTATACAAACGATCGAGAAGGTGATATACTTATTTCAATTTGTTAACCAAAAGGAGCATGGGTTATACTTATAGCCATGCGTAACGACATATATGGCGTATAGGTATTAAGCAGCGGGTTAAACTACAAAGCCCAATTGACGAGCCTTGAGAGAAGCTTAGAACCGCGAGATGGCTTAATTAGACAGTGATCAGAATTATCATCATATCGGTATATTTAGGAAATGCATCACCTACGCGTTACTTGTCCTACGATGTAACGTCCAATTACTGTACTTTCAGTCGGGACATGTTCCTACGAAGTAAATTTTCAGATCACTGTTGCGATCGACCGACTTGAAAATTCGTTCCTTGTAGTCAGAGTCGCGGCAATGAGCATAAATGAGCTTGGCCGAATGATAGTGCCAGAATCGACGGAGTAAGGAAAGCCGTCTTTTTTTTCATCACTTAGCCGTACGCGCCTACGTAGTTTGCTCTTTCTTGCTATGTGAAAGAGAATTCATGATCCCGATGTCCTTGTGAGAAACGGTCATCTTCGCATAGACATACAAACCCCTCTTCGTACATGCCAGTAAGTTCTCGCTTCTCTAAGCTTGCGATGCTTCGGCAATTAACTAGCTTAAAGCTTTCTTTCATAAGCCGACTTTCCCGCTACGTCTCCAATAACCGTACAATTAGATATCAGCTTACAATATCATGTAGATCCCATGCACATTTTGGAGTTTATGTGAAGCGAAGCTTTCGTGGAGCGGTGATGAATTGCTATGAATTTGCGTGAAAGAAAGTTCGCTTTCAAGTTAGCGTACGCGCGGCCGCCACAGAAGCCGCCGCCGCCGGAGTTGTACGGCAACCCACTCTCCGCCCGTCGCGACCGAAGCTCGCGACGGAAGAGCGCGCGCTTCTCCCCCTCTTTCCTCCCTTGCGCGCGCGAGATTGAGTCCCCATCGTCGGCGCCCCCTCGCACGTTTTCACTCGCACATACAGCATAGGGCGCGCGGGGACAGCGTGATCGCCCTTAAATTATATGCGGATTATCACGGCGACGCCGATGGTGTCGGCACAAATGACCTTGGAGTTTCTATATAATTGCTATCGCAATAAAATCATCGTTATCGTCACTGTATACGCGATGATCTCAAAGAGGCAGTTAGCGTTGGAACGAAAGAAGTGTACTTCGGATTGTTTGTCCCGTGTGTGTCGAAGTGGTGTGCAAACAATGTTCGGTCCACATTGTTTCTCAAAAGCATTTCGAAGAAAAAAGTGTTAATGAAAAATGAATGCTCAAGTAATGCAACGTGAAAAAACTGCGAGTTGCGACTGCTATAAAGGCAATAATGCTTGTGACTGCAAAGGTAAGACATTTTCGACGACCGTTGAAAAACCGCTCTCATTCAAAGAAGTTGCTCCTAATGAATGCGGCTTAGAGAACGCCTACGCGGATTTTCTTCGTTGTGTCCTGGAAGTTCCTCATCCGGAATGGTAGTCGTAGACCTAATGCACGTACGCGCGTGCGTGTAATGGGAGGATGTTTGTGTTTGCACGACACCGTCACTTCAGAGTAAATTGTCAGGCGAATTGCGAAGCTCGAGAAGATTCGAACGGAACGAGACACATCGTTATGAAACATATCTGATCGTAAAGCAGGCAAGCGAAAGGACAAATTGGAATGGAGAAATCGGAGAGGGTGTTTCAGAAAGCTTTCAAAAAATTTAGCATAGCGTCACGGACACATGGGAGATGAATGAGACTGACTGTCGGGTAAGGCGGAATGGAGCCCCATTTCTCGAGTGTCTTAAACTTCGGCGAGTAGCGCTCATCAGTCATCGTCGTTCATTAGGTCACACAGCAAATCAAAGAGAACAAAATTGGGCACATTCATCAGAGCAAGAAGTCAAAGCCAGCACCTATCTTTCATGAAGCACTTACTCCACTAACTCTGCTGTATCAGAAGCTGAATATCAGAATGGGCGCGCGCGTGAGTTATTGCTGCGTACGAAAGGAAAAATCAATAGTTTGCCACGAAAACTCAAAATAAAAAGATTTGCGAAAGCCGATGCAAGAGCTACACTAAGAACTATATTATTATTATTATTATTATTATTATTATTATTATTATTATTATTATTATTATTATTATTATTATTATTATTATTATTATTATTATTATTATTATTGTTGTTGTTGTTGTTGTTGTTGTTGTAGCGAGGAGCAGGCTGGCAACTGCCCCCGCAAGCGGCATAACTCCTGCGTATACTGTTTAGAAGAGAGGAGACGGAAACATAGAAATTGAAGATAAGAATAAGGGGCAGAAAGTGAAAAGAAAGAGAAAGATGACAAATCTCAGTGAGTTAAGCCCTACCCACACAGTACAGGTCCCACACAACAGAGGTCGCGGTCTGTAGGGCCGATCACTGCAGGTCAGGCTACTAAAGAATGATGAAATAGAGTGATGTCTGAGGTATTGTCATTTGAATATATAGAAATAGGCTACAAACGTAAACCTAAGTTAGTTACTTCTAGAAAAAGAAGGAGAGTGATAAGGAAGAAAGTAGAATAGGCTTAAAATGTACAAAAGAATAAGTTTTTTTTTTCACGCAAAACACACAGTACTGCATAAAGGATCGATATTGGGCTAGTTGGTGTTGCGCATTTGTACGGGGTAAAAGTGAAAGAACGACAACACAAGCGCTGAGTCAGCAATTGGGTTGTCGTGCTTTCACGTGCCTTCGTCTTACGCGCTGTTTACCCTGTCGAAACGCACAGTTTGTTGAACACAAAGGAGAGAAGGGTGAAGCATTGGCAGTGAAAGTTTTAAAAATGGGTATTTATTTATTTATTTATTTATTTATTTATTTATTTATTTATTTATTTATTTCGATACTCTCAATCTCAATATCACGCCAGGTGTTACCGAGAGAATCGAGGTCCACCACAAAACGCAGTGATGGTCGTTTAAAGTGATAGAAAAGCAGGTTGCTGGCAATGGAGGCGGGCAGGCGGTTCCAGCTGGTTGCTGTGTTTGGAGTGAAGGAATCCGCGTGCAAAGTTTCTACGCCGACTTGGGACGTGGACTTTAATGTTGTGGCCAGTGCGTGCTGAAATGTAACAAGAAGAAGTGAGCAATGCGCTCGTAAGATGGTGATTGGCGTCGTGCCTGTATAAGACATGTCGTGCTGGTTAATAGCGATTGGCATGCCCTGGATTCTTCACGCACTTGCCCAGGACTGACTGTCTACATAGCTATGTCTATGTTTTCACGCCAACAAGGGTCACGGGTATAGTCCATGGACGAATGGGTTTCTGTGCTGAGGGAACAGGCTTCGAAACCACAGGTTGGATAAGCTTGGGTCAATGAGTCCAACAAACACCTTTGTCGCTGACATCCGTCACTGGAGATAGGGTTAACATAGGAATTAATCTCTTTAATGGTGACTTGGAGCACTGGTTATGTGCCACTCGGGCAGTGATGCCTTCCAATGAGCATCTTTGACACCCACTTGGGTCACTGCGTATGCGCTAGTAGGTGTGTGCCGCTCTTCGGTTGACCTCTTTGACGTCAACTTGGGTAATGAGCTGTGTTCCCCAGGGCATTTGCCACTGAGAACCGATATCATGTGCGGAAACAAAGCTACGGAGTGTCCTTTGGACCTAGTGCGCATGCGCGACTTCGCCTGCGTCACCGCCGCTAGAGAATGGGATCCGCACGAGCCGCGCCTTCCCGTGTTCACGCTTTCTTCCTGAACAGTGACCCACACCACCGGTGGAGGTGGCCCGTCTACCGCTGCTGCTAAACGAGCTGCCTGAATAGAGGTTCCGTGCCACCGCTGAGAGCACCTTGTCCTTAAGGATCAAATTTTTTGCCATAATATATCGCTAATTTAAAACACCTAAACAGGTGCGCCGAAAATTCGCATTGGGGAGTGTCGTATCCGTCCGTGAATTTTTAAAGTGGTAGTTAGAAAACGGGTGCTAGAGAAATCTTTCGGCGTAGGAAACCAAACGTGCGATTAGCATTGTTGGCCACGAAGTAACTGTGAGTTTGCCCTGCCAAGATGTTGGTGATATAAACGCCATGTTATCTATATGAACTATAAGCCTTCAAGATAGCATTGTTAGAATTTTGGTAGAAATGTACATTCCACGAATGAGCCGCGATCTAGAATATTAAACAGGTTCTTAGAAAAAAACAGAAGCAAATGGGTTTCTCAAGAATACGTCCTGAAGCCAAGCTCATGGCGTACTGAAGAAGTTATTACTTTCAAGGAACGTTACAAAATTAGAATATATTACATGCTCTGGCAGCTTGCATGCCATTATGGTGAATATGATAGGTCTATAATTTTCCGGGCTCTTTCGAAATAGGTACCACCGCCTCTAGCTTTCCAGTTTCCAGAGAGCTCGGAGCATGGGAATGATTGAATAAGTATTTTCGACGAGATGAGTGAAAAAAAGTGTCAGTGGGCTCAGGAACACAGCAGTGATTTTGTCGTTACCAGGCGGTGATGGCTTCCATTTCTGAATTAACTTAGCTATGCGAACTCAGTAAACCAAGAGTAGATCCATTAAAAAAGAGCTATTCTCTGCATGCTTAGGGGCAATATACACTACATCATTCGGGGATGAGGCAAAAAAAAAAAAAACGGAAGCAGGAAAACACGGTTTCGAAGAACAACACAGCATTCATTGCTAGGCAATATATCACTTTTCTTATTGCACAGCTTTAATTCCTCCTTTTCTAGGCCACCTATAATACTACAGAATAGTCTTGGAATGAATTGTAACAAGGGAGGAAGTGTTCTGGTAAACAAGGAGTGATTATCAGAAATAAGTTCACTAAAACACAGCTAGAGTGCCCGTATGTGATTCCAACTTACGCGTTAACTCTACATATAACCAGTGCCTGGCGTAAGCACACTTAATATACATGTTCGTAAGCAAAGAGCCATCACAATGCACGTTGCAGGCAATAGCAGAGGCTAATATATCAGCAATGCACTTTTTTTCTCCATTCAAGCATTGAAAATTTTGAAGCTTCGAACAGAATTTGAGACCCCTCCCCCCTCGCCCAATCCCCCTTCCTGCTCCCTTCAACTGTCATTTATTTCTTTTAGTACCAAATATCGCACAAGTTGAGTTTGTAAGAAGGTAATTAGAGTGCATGAAAACGACTGGCCTAGCTGGGAGAACGTTTCATACCATGTTCTGGGACAAGACTAAAGACAAGATTTCAGGGAGTAAAAGAATAATAGCGTCATAATTGCGCGCTATTAGACAAGTGCGAAATTTTCATGTAACTTATTTGCAGGGAGCATATCGGTGTAGTCAACTTTCGTTTTACGACGCAGCATCCTCAACGCAGAAACTCGCAGGAATTAAAATGGCTCCAATTCATATCGAGAAGGCGGCTGCAGCGTTCAAGATTACAGCGACCATGCACCGCTGATGGGGTGGCCGTGACCAGCTAAGGACCCTGAAACCCCCTTTTGGCCCAAGCCATTTTCACCCGATTGGTATTGCTACCTTATTTAGCGCAACTGAAAGACGTCCACTATTGCAACGCTAGACAGCCATTTGCTGAAGGCAACTTCGAACCTAGTCCATAGTTTTATTATGACACCGTTTCACGATACATTTGTAATCTAAACGTGGCGCTCGCCGTTTTAGCAGAAACGAATGCGATGTTCTCTGTTTCAAACTGAGGCTGCGGGCAAAGATGTCATCATTGCGTGCTGATCATTGTTTGGAAACAAGCACTCCAATGGTTATAAAACAACGAAGGCGCTGTTCACGCGCGCAAGTTGGAAGTACCACTACGTAACTCCTAGCACGTGAGCTTATATAAAATTATTTTGAAAGCGTTCAAAGATTTCGCAGAGTGAACTCTGAAGTTCCCGCCACCATATCGCCCTCTTTATGAAATGCATGAATGATCAGCCTCATTCTGTTTCGCTTCATGAAAAAAACTTTCGCCCTATAGGCGAAGGCTCGATCACCATATCAAGTTAACAGACACCTATGGTAAATAAGGACAATAGTTTTATCGGCCGTATATACTTTTAAGTATTCACTTACTAACTAAATTGGCAGGCATCGTGTCACACGCGCACAGCCAAACATGAACTCGATGACCTCGTGCACCCGCTGTCAAAATGCTGCAGAGAGGAAGCGCGGCCGCAGCAGCGATCGAGTTGACCTTCATGCTGCCTCACGTTTCAACGTGAACTAGGCGGCGAAAACACGGCGCACACGAAGCTATAAGCACTCGGCGCACTATATATGCACCCGTCGCAGATCGCTTTCAAGATAGGGCAGGCGCCTCCGCGTCCTACCCAAATGCTGTCGGAGTAAAACGACCCCTCCCCCTCCTCCCTCCCCTCCCGTTGGTGCCTTGCGTGCGACGGAAGACAGCTCACTTCATGCCCTACTTTCCCTCGCCAATACGGCATACATTGCATGGCGACGATGTGATCGCCCTTGGATTTTATACGGAAAATCACTGTGACGGCAATGGCGACGGTGGAAATGCGCCTCGAGTGTGAATATATTTGTTATCGGAATAAAAGAAGAGCCAATAGCTTCCATTACCTTTTCGAGTGCTTCCACGCTACTCAACAAGTTGCAGGCACACACTAGTTAAGGAATTTTATTTAACAGATGAGTATTTCGTTTCCTACCGCATCTTTTTTATAGTTCGTGAAGCGTGGCACGTAAGCGATACCTCTTTCGTAACTGGGAATTTTCACGAGCATAAGAAAGCTCGTCAACAGTTAAATAATTTGCACCTAACAAACGGCTAACAAATTCGCTCGGTGTGCTGCTCTCACCAACCTTACTAGATTATATTGTCTAGTGACTGTCCCAGCCACGCTAGCTGCCACTATGTTGACAAAGACCGGACATATTGATGGAATATTATACAAAAAAATGAAGTCAACGCAAGACATCTTATATAATTTAGGACTGAAAAAAATAGAATTTGTTCGAGGAATTCTTGAAATCATTTCAGTGTGAGCCTTCTTTCTTGGACAATGTCACGAAAATGCTTGGTCAGCTGTTTAAAAGTTTGCAATTGTTTCAGAAGTGTTTATCAGCTAAATTTCTAGTACTTCATGTTATTTTTATTTCCCTAGATTGTGCCCAAAATATGTCAATTGTTTTTGAGGTACTCCCAAGCGCCTTCTTCCAAATCCACCTGAATCATGGCTAGTCTCCTACAGTTAGTATGAGTCATCAACAGAGGACAAACAAAGACACAACGATGTAGCTTAAGTGGAGCATAAGTGCAAGGCTACAGCCGTAGGAATGTTTGCAAGGCTGTCTACTATTCCATCCGCCGTGATTACATTTGCGAATAAAAAGAGGACCTTGTTAAAGTTCAGTTGTTTTAATCATTCTATGCGATATACATATTTGATTGCTTTTTCATTAAATTATCGATCTTAAATACGAAAAAAGGAGTAAAAAACGTTGCCGAAAGTTTGTTCGTTTCCTTTACAGCAGTCATTCATTTGGTTACCGTTGTTATTTTTTCTCGAACTTCTTGTCATATCTTACTTTTGGATGGCTTTTTGGACTACTCAATTGATTAATATATTTACGATGACCTTATTTTGTCTTTCATTTGTCTTTTAGTTGTTGGCTTTTATTTTTGTCGAAGTAAAACCACATATCAAATACTTGTTGTACTCGTGATACCACCGCTGGGCATTTTCAAAGGGGTGCTCAGACCTGCGCAAACGCAAACGAATAACCCGTCATTCCAATGTTCATTTTGTACACTATTGCCTGCTCCATTTGTTTGTCACGGTGCACAAAAAAAAAAGACGGCTTCTTATTGCGCACTCTCATGCGCACCGTTTATCTTCTCTTTTCTACTTCACAAGCGGACAAATTCGACGACTCCAAAATAAAATTACGCGACACTATACGCCCAAAAACGGCGTGCGGGAAAGGCTGCCTTCAACTCCATAAAAGGGGCAACGAGCTCTGGTCGTTGGTACCACACGTAGCAACAAGCGAGCCGAGAGGGCAGCGCAGCAGTTTTCTCGGCCAGCGAACGTATATACGAACACACAAACACACAGAAACCGTGGCTAGCAGCGCAGAAGTCCAGCTTTGTTTGCGGCCCATCGTAAACAGATGGCGCCGGCCGTGCCCACGGTGTGTGCAAGAAATGAAAGGGTCTTACTCCCCCTCCAGCACTCTACGCACCTATCGCTATATAACGTCGCCGCGTCATGGATTGCTGCTACTTGCCTGTCGCTATTGCTCTGCTGCGGACGTATATATACGAGAGACTGATCGGCGGGGTGTCACGCGGCCATGCTGCTGGCTGCCCATCTGAACAAACGCTGAATTGCCGCTTTCTTCGCCCTGTTGATAGCGCTATATCGCGCTGTTGCTGATTGTTGCTGTTGCCTGGTAAGTTTGTGATGAGTTATTGCTAGTTCGCGCGCTTTCTCTTTGTCTTTTTCTTGACAGCCGTTGAAAAGAGCGCCAGTCTTTCTTTTCTCATATCACGCTCAAATTTCAATCGATATGGAAAGTGTTTTAAATATGGCGAAATGAATGCATTTTACTCTTGTAACGATGCATCGATTTGTAACGTCATAAAACAACGTTGTCCCGCGCTCATTTCTTATAAATGTTTTCAGAACACCCTTGCACACCATGACTGTCATCATTAGCGAAAAATAAAAGTTACATTCGTAAAGCGCAGTTGTTCGTTTGGAATTTTTGAAGCGAGCACTGCGCTTAAAAGAATGCTAAGTTTGCCTCGAACGAAGTGGTTATTTTAAGGTCGTTGCTATCCAGGACTCGATCACTCGATTGCTCCTAGAGTAAGTAATCAACGCGGCCAATTTATGTGTTTGTGAATAGGTGACATTTGTTGCTTTGAGATGCACTGAGCGTACGTAATTTTTTTCCGGGTAGATTTTTCAATTCTTTTTTTGTTTCTCGGCATGCAATGTTGTGTACCCCCATAACTATAACATACCGGTGACATCTGGTAATACATATTGGACTGAAACTTCATAATTTGTGCAGTGTGCAGTACACGTGGATTAACTTTGTAATCCAATACTTTCCTTCAAATGAAAGGATTGAGGCTTCTAAAGAAAAACTAATGTAGTCCTTTAGGGCGAAGGATGGCCTTTATGTATCAGTACGTCAGCTTTGTTGCTATACTTACGCAACATGTATACTCCAGGTTCCTATACAATACAATCAATGATGCGAAATAAATGATTGCTACATAAAAATACCATATTACCTGCCATTTTCGCTTCTAACAAGGAGATCCCCATTGTTGTTACGTGGTTCAAAGCTTAAAGAAAGAAAGTGCGGGAGCTTGTTACACTCCGGAAACACGTGAAGGGGAAAGCCTGCTGCACACTAGGTAATGCATTAAGCCATACAATCGGAGGTGTCAGTCTTATTGCCAGACATAACGAGCCGCAGTGTGAAGTAAACGTGCGGCACGCCGTTTCCTGCGAGCTTCAGCCTCCTGTCTACGTGCCTTCTCTCATGGTCGCGCTGCTGTTTTCGCAGTTCGACGTCTCCAGCTCGTTTTCGACTCTTAGCTGCGACTTCGCGTTCTCATGTAGAGGGGTCGGACTCGCGCCAACACCGCCGTTTCTGTTCGACAATACGTTGCATCCTCTCACCAGGGGAAAGCGGCATTCACAGTCGAACGCCTTGCTCCCGCCGCTTCGCTCGGCGCACCTCGTTTTTCGCTTGGCGAACATGCTCGACCGTAGCGTACTTCCGAGGGGCGTATGCAATGCTTCATTGATGTTTCGGATGCATGTTTTGAGCTTGTTCGTTATTGAAACGCATGCTATTCGGTGTGTTGCATGAGTGATTGCAACGAATGTATGCGCTGTTCGCTTCACTTTGCTGAGCGCTTATAGCCTCTGTCTTAAAGGGATATGAACCAATGTTTACGGGGGTATAAGCCAATACAACTTTGTTTGCTTATGGAGGTATGAGCCATTGTTGATGATGACCTTTTTGTGCAGTCCTGACAGACGTCGCGCTTTTTAGGTATGAGTCGTTGCAATGAGCCACTTAAGGCTGTCGCCTTACAAAATTGAATCCCTTGGTGGAAACGTTGTTCCGGCCGATATTATGGTGGGTTGGAAAGCAATTTGTTTAAGTATTTAACCATGCTACCAACTGCATTCCAACCAAAGAGAATCAATTCATTCTTGAATATTTTTTTTGGATTCATCGATTTATTCATTCATTCATTATGCAAGTATCTCAACGTTTCTATATAATTGTTATTATTATTGTTTTGCGTATTGTATGGTTTTCTTCAATTGCTTTTCTTTGCTTGAACATTCAAGTGCACATTGCACCAAAGGTCTTGTCAGGCCAATTACCCTGTCTTTGAATTTAAGAATTTCGATGCCATGTAGACGTTATATTGTGTATTTTTGTGCATTTACAAGTTTTTTTTTGCTTATTTCCTCGTGCCATTTCTTCGTATTCATTTACTATCCTGTTTCGTGAATCATTCAGAGACGAACGTTCCCAATACTACAAAGTACCAATTTTATCACAAGAAGTAATTGATCACTGAATCAAAAAATGTCCCATTAGAAAATATTCGGAAAGACTCTTGGTATGTTTTCTAACGTGAATGGCAAGACTATCATGAAAGCCATTGCGCACTTGTGTTTAAGAACTCTGAATGTGCTTGCAAAGACGATGACGTACTGAACGTTTTGTGAGCAAACGTGTCACGCGCAATGGAAACATCAGGGAAGGTATTCTGGAGGAGTCCACCTAGTGGACGTGTCCATTCTGTCTACTGCTGAGGTGCTGATTGGCTGTGGCGCCTCGCGGCCGCGGACACGCCGCCCAGCCTAGCCAATCAGAACTTCAACAGCAGACGAAGTAGACATGTCCACCAGGTGTACTCTTGCAGAATACCTGCCCAGGTCTCGCGAGACGAGAGCATCGGCGATAAGCACAAAGCTGAGCACTGCTGTGAGTGTGTATGCCGCGGCCAATACCGCAACACCGTAGAGAGGCGATTAAGTTATTGAGCGGACTCTGCGCACGTATCAATTAGAAAACACGGGTACCGTAGATAATTTTGAGCGTCCAGCATAGCAGAATATTGGCGTGAGCAACTTAGGAATCGCATGCGCTCCACTCTATTTTTTTCCAACCCTTAATATATTTTTTTTCCCCGCTCTGACTCGTCCCCCCTCTAATTCATCCCTTCCTGTTACGCCCAAACGCAGTGCCACCGGAGCTGCCCGTGATCGTGGACGAATCGGGACGCAGCCTGCACGGCACCGTGGGACCTTACGACCAAGGCTCGCGCCTGAGCCTCCTCTGCCGGGTCAAAGGAGGTGAGGCTCTTCTGAGACGCCCGTCGACCCTCGCGCTACGCGGCGGCCTCGCGCTCGTCGTGCGCGACGCGCTCCTAATGAACGCGCCACGTTAGTGCTAATGACCCGGTTCTCGAAGAACCTCGCGAGCGCGTGTCGAGTCGTCGCACCGTCGGCTCGCGAGACCTTTAACCGCAACCGCGGCACCGCCACCGAATCCCCGGGCCTGCCTAAGGCGCGGAGTTTGGTGCGTCTCCGGGGATCGCCGAGACGAGCAGCGACGTGGAGGAGCGCGTAGATGGGGAGACACGCTAGCCGCGCAGAGGCGTCGGGTGGCCATAAGCGGCCCGGATGAGTTGTTGTTGCGGTAGGTAGAGGAGGAGAAGGAGGAGGAAAAAAGGCATTTCGGGAGAGAATGCGCGTTACGCCTCGTCTCGGTGGTGCGGTGCGAGTGAAACATGTTTTGAGAGAAGGCGAGGGGGGGGGGGGGTGCGAGAAAACGCTAAGCACGCGAAGAGAAGGAGAAGGGGCTTGACGCAGCGCAGCGCGTTTCTGAATGCCCTCCCATTACGAGGTGGCGCGGTTTAGAATTAGGCACGAAGTCGGGCAAGAAGTTGCCGGCGCTTGCGGCGCCCGTAATTTAGAAGCCTCTGAACATGTACAAAGGACAGCCGCACAAATGTATACAAGTCTCGCCCCGCAGATATGAGAGTGAGTCCTGCGTGTAACGAAGACCCGGTCCCCTGGGTTACTTAACTTTTATTGCACTTCGCCCCGACATCTCTTTTTAGCGGTATTTTATTTTGCCGACATTGACTCGAAAGCCTACACCTAATGACTTTTAACCACTTGCCCTGAGTGAATCAAAATAGGAGTGTTTCTTGTAGCAACGTGTTTGAGTATGTAGGCCATTGGTCCTTAATTTTTTTCCGACTCATTTGAACCTTCGAGGTTCAATCAAAGAGTGACCCCAAATCCGAATAGCCGTGGCCGAATAGCCATAGCCAACACCATCCGCGACACGCGCTCCTCCACCTGGTGCCTTATGCATCATATTTTAAATTGGGTTCAATTCCTTTTGAAATTACTCTACCGCCTTCGGCACCAAAGAATTAAATAACAAATGCAACTGAGCCCTAACAATAGCTGACACTGTATACGAACAAAAGACAAAAGTCCATGTCCAAGAGTGGCTGTAGAAGATGAAGCCACGTCACGGAACTTCACGTATGTGCTGGCATTTTCTCAACGACTGTAGAAAGGGGGATCGCCACACACGATAAAGATGGGAAGTATAATGAGTACAAGGACAAATCTCAGACAGAATTTTCGTAAGATAAGCTTTTCCAACACAATCTCTCGTTCTGGAGTAAACGGATTTTCCCATGTTTGCTAGCTTCGAAACATTCTGCCTTCTTAGAAATTAACAAATCATCTTAGTGAAAACTGCATGACATAGTTCTGCGACATAGTTTTTCCAAGAAGCTTCTTCTGAAGTATTTAACACCGAGTAATAAATACCGAGACGCGAAGCACAACTCTTTACGCTTGAACCGTGAACTTTATTCTTATAACGAAGGGTTCGCTGCACGTGTCATCTCAGAGCCATAAACAGTCTTTTCGTATTCAAGCGAGGTAGTTCATGAACAATAGCATAATAAAGAAGGATAGTTAACCGCGGATGTGCTGTTGTTCTCTATGCCCAATTCCAATATAGCCTTGGAAGCTAAGAATCTGCGACTTCTCGTTGTGGAAAAGGATATGGTGTTACACACTCAACGGAAGTCTCATGAAGGCAGTTATTCCCGAGTACGAACAGCCCATTTTGGATGTGTTTTTCTGGAAGTGCATAGCGTATTACACTGCCCCAGCTTCATATCGGAGACGCACAACCTAAAGAACGCGCCTTGCTACGCAAGCTCTTCCGTTCTTAGAAACATACAAAGCGCGAACAAAACCGCCATCTATCCAAACTTTAGTGTCTTGTCATTCTGGTTAGCGCTCTACGTGCATAGAATTGAGCTCTCCAGAAACCGCAGCAAACAAACCGACGTGCTTGGCGTGGTTAAAGCGTGTTACGGCCCGGCGGCCTTCTGCGCAGCCTCCTAATTTTCTGAGAGCAAGAAGTAAACACTGCGCAGGCCAATCTTGTCTGCACTGCGTTTACTTAGCACCCTACGAGAAATGTAAGAGAACCTCTTGTTAAAGCGCTATATAAAGCATCCGTACGTGGTGTATTTATCTTGTGCCTGGAATCCTGAAACCGAAAGCTTTATAAGCAGACAGCAAACTGTAGTTCATTGCAGTCCTTCCGAAATGAAATGATGCTGACGGAGAGGAGGAGGGAGAATAATCGGGAGTAGGGAGGGATGTTAACCAGAAAAGAGTCTGGTTGACGGGAAAAGGGAAATGAAAGATGACAGAGACAGGAAGGACACACCCAGTGAACTTGGGCACCCACGCCGGGGGCACCGCGAACTAAAAGGCGTTCACACAGGTCACTCACGCTAACGAAACACGAAAGTGGCTTCACAGCATTGCGTATGGTGTTCGAGTAGGGCCTCTGTGGAAAACATGCGACGGTCCCGTCCTTGAACTGCGATGGGCAGTGTTTGTCTGTACAACTGAAATCGACGACAGTGGTGCAACAAATACTCGATTTCCCCTTCGCTGCCGCAGGTGCCACATTACAGGTCGGTCGTTACAGTCAAAGTAGTTTGTTAGTCTGCGTGAAGGTCACTCCCATCCGCAGTCCACATAGCGGCGCTGCTTAACGTGGACGAAGCCCCGGCTGAAGTCACAGCTGGAGCAGGTTTTCAGTGCGTGTAAGCTGGTGCGCCTTATATTTACCATGTTCCACTCTGGCAAAAAAAAAAAAACGCATCCCAGGTGGTGAAGCTCCTTTGCAGCGTCTTTCCCAGCAAGGGGAATTGGAACGCTGTGTGCTTCTTGATGTGATGTACAGGCAGCTTTGTCTACGGCTGATGCCACAACGGGCAGGTAAGGTGCATTCGTACGTGAGCTGTTCGTGAGATTTACACTGAAGAATCTGCTGCATACTATGTAAAGCCGGTCCTGAGTCGCAAGACAGCGCCCAGTCGCAGGGACTGTGCGTAAGTAAATTGAAGTGCACTGTGAAGAGCCGTCACTTCTGCAGATGCTGAAACAGGAATACTGATAATGTTAGTCTGCATCAAGGTCGTGCGCTACACCAGAGTTGATATAAAATTTGTTGCCATAGCTGTTAACGAAATCTTGATCACATGGAACACGGCCCACAGTACTGAGCCGTTTTCAAACCCAGTTGTCAAATTTTTGTTGCATTTGTCGGAAACTCACATCACCAGAAATCTCAGATTTTGTCTAACGTACGGTCTTCATTACTAAAAATGTAGCCTCAGTTACTCAGAACAGATAGTAACCATTCGTCAGAAAGTTAAATAGTATTTGAATAAGGGTTGTTAGTAATGAGACCGGTAGCTACATCTACTAGCCACAGGAGGTGGTGAGTACCCCTGGTGCCGGTGTCAGTTTACGAACAAAGGCCCTGGTATGGCGCCACTTGCTACAGATTTCTTTTAGATAAACTTCTGTTTTCTTTGTAAGCGGCCATTCGGTGTTCAAGAAATAATTACGCCACTTGTCTTGTCAAAGTGTATGATAACCACACATGCGAAAGAAGGAATAGGGAAAAAAATCTAGAACTGCATTGCGACACAGTTCATTGGTACCTAGAGCACCCTGAAATCATGGCAAACTAAGGGTTACGTGACAGGAACATTAAATCTCATATTTTTTTATCTTCTCTGTCTCTCTCTCTCTCCATATATATATATATATATATATATATATATATTTGAAGAAAAGAATACGAGAATTACACTGATATTTGCACAGCACAGTTTTGGCGTTGCACTTGGTGCACCAGCCTTTTTGAATGTAAGCATTCCAGGACTGTCTATGTATACTACATACTGTGCACATACCAAAGTACGGCCTACTACTTTCGTCAAGGTTATTCTTACGGGGCCATAGTGTCAGAATTCGGGCTCAATCCCACCGTTCGTGACCAGTTGTCAAGATTGGAGTCGGGCATGAATTAGATGGTGGCTGGCCCATGCCGTCGTCCAACTTACCCACGCTGAGGACGTTGATGAAGAGAATGACTGCTTCTCATCGAGAACGAGGAATATGGGTTTATTTACACTATCTATATAAGGACGTTGCAGTTCATCAGTCTAGCATGACTGCGAGAGAAAGTACCCCCGAACAGCCGCGCAACAGCGGTTTATAAACACTCGGTCCTCCCTCGATCGCAAGGTGAGGGAAACGTTCGACGAGTCATCGTAAACGAGTCGCCTCTCTGCAGGAGGGATTACACAAACACACTTCCGCATAGGTACACGGTCCTCAATCGAGGTCAGGCAGTCTTCGCCGAACTCGGGGCTTACGTCAGGAAAGGTGCCTTTTATTCCTCGAGCTGACCCCCGCGGCGCGGCCGGTGGCCCATTGTCTTTCGTCTCGAACGGCGCGTGGGAAGGGGCCTTGAACTACGTTCCGTCGGGGACTCCCTCGTTCACAGCAGACCAGTTTGGCGGTGGCGGGTTCAGGCACAAAGCCTGCTTCGTCGAACTCATCTGGCTCCAACGACCGAGGGTCGAGGACGCGCGTATTGTTCTGCACACACAGTCGACTTAGTCACGCCGTGGCTAGAGGTTTCCGGTGGCGTTCCAGGAAAAGTGACGCCCGCTGTCGCAACTGGCTGGCAAAACTTGCACGTCAGCGGGCCGTTCTTAACAATAGTTATTCCTACTCTACAATATCACACACACACACGCATATATATATATATATATATATATATATATATATATATATATATATATATATATATATATATATATATATATATATATGTGCCGAAGTGCATTGATTCCCACCGGTGCAACCACCTGGTCCGAAGAGTCAAGACTGCCATATATATATATATATATATATATGTATATGGCAGTCTTGACTCTTCGGACCAGGTGGTTGCACCGGTGGGAATCTATGTACATCGGCAAATTACCGTCTATTTGTACAATGTACAGTTTGCGCATACATGCGCCACAACACAGGTTGAGAGAAATATTGAAAGAAACTCTAGAATCTAGACTACAACTACACTGCATAATAGATCACGGGTGAGAGGAGATAGTTTTACGTAGTAGCTTTTGCCGCTATAGAAATGCGTTGCGAGGAGAAGAGTAACAAGGCTTATTCTTGGGCTAGTTGGTACGGTTTACCCATAACGGCAAAGCCTTTAGCGCAATTCAAAAAAGACAGGGACTTGACAGAGACACAGGAAAGCGCTATCTTTCAACTGACGTTTATGGAAACACCGAGGCAGATATATGGCGAAGAACGTATGAACGATAAATAAATACAAAAGATAAATCACACTCTACGCATGCACAAGTCATTACCGTCCAGGAACGCGATTTCCCTCTCAGAAAGATTAACTGGCGGCGTACTAACACAGTCTGCTCCCTTTGTGCGAATCAGCTGGGCTTCGATTATTTCACGCATGCAGCGGTCTTTGCTCGTGGCCTCCGCTGTGCATACGCCGAACATTGGCTTGCACGTTTAGCTGGGCGAATCATAGCAATGTTCAGAAAGGTTTCCGTTCCGTGTTTTTGCCACATTTCGCTTGTGTTCGGCAAGCCTTTCGTTGAGGCATCTGCCAGTTTGCCCTATATATACCAGACCACAAGTTAACGGAGTACGGTAAGCCACTCCTTGCGAGCACTCCACAAACCTATTCCTATGTGTCACTTTACGTCCCCTTCATTATTTAGGAAAAGCGTCCGTCAGCTGACACAACTTTGACAGCTTCTCTGGGGCAGAGAATGTCAACTTCACATTCGCCTTCTTGGCAACCCCCTTCAGTGTATGGGGGCACCGTGCATTTACGGAATCACCACCGTCTCTGGATTGTTCACCGCGGCTCTTCTTGCACTTCTTCCTCAAGCCTTCCGCCAGGGAAACAAGCGCATCTTTGGTATACCCAGCCGCAGAAAGCCGACTGGCTTGCTCGCTCAGGCTAACGGGTATCATGACAGGACATGATTTTTTCATGGCATTGGTGAAACACATGCTCACAATTACCCGTTTGGCAAGCTTCGAGTAGGATGATGAATACGAAAGCAGTGGTTTGTTAGCCTTAGGATGGTAATACCAGCTTATGTGGGTTTCTGCGAAAATTAACTTTAAATCTAAAAATTGCAATTTGTTGTCGGCCGGTATTCTTGGAAACAACTTCATTCTGAATCCGGCAAATTTCAAATCAAGTGAGTTAAAACAGTCCGTAAAAAGTCCTAAAAAGGATGTAAGGTCCTGTTCAGCGCTAGCTATGCTGTTGTCTATTAAAATTTTAAAGAATCATCAACAAATCTAGAAACCTTTAAAACCCTAAAATCGTTTAGATGGGTGGCTACCGTCCTGTCACGGTGCGCAAAAAAAACAAATCGCTAAGAACCGGCGCTATGTGCAACCCTATGCAGGCACCACGTTTCTATAAATACACATCATGATTACATTCCGCGTAGGTCGAGTTTAGATAAATATGTAGAAGTTCCATGAAACCTGCTACTGATACACCAGCAGCATTCTGAAACGCGACAGACCCAAAGCAATCGATGTTGTCTTCAACACAAGCAAGCAACTGGTCATCAAGGAGCGAACAATACAGATCTTTTACGTCTACAGACATGGCAGTCATGCGCTTATCGGAATTATCTGCTAAAATTCAACAACAATTTCTGAATTCCTTACCGCAAACGGATCCTTGATGTCCAAGAGATTTAATATTTCTTTCAGAAAACCGACAAGTCTTCTGCCAGGAATCACATTCAGAAATTATTGCCCTTAGAGGGCATCCTACTTTGTGAGATTTTCCGGAAAACAATACTTGCAAACTGTTTTTTTTCCTTTTATCCACATGCTTAGCAAGAAGGTCAAGGTTTAGGCTATCGCACAGTTTTTTGTCTTTTGTGTTCCCCTCAGGTAATGCAACTGTCTGCTGCTTGATGAACACAGATGTGATACCATCCCTTGCCTTGCTGGGAAGCTGACCTTTGGGTAAAATGACAAATCCACCCTCTTTGTCAGCGGGAATAACACAAAGGGAAATTTTCGCCTGGTCCGGGACCAGGACGAATTTTTCTTCAACTATGAGGCTCTTCTTTCGAGGAACCCGCATGGGTTTCCTTTGTAGCAATTGCTACGAACGGGTGGATGTCTGATGTTCCCTTTATTCATATATATATATATATATATATATATATATATATATATCTTTGTATGTATGTATGTATGTATGTATGTATGTATGTATGAAAGGCGCCCTTATTAATGCCTTTCATTTGGTGTTTTATCTTTTCCTGCTCTGCCGTTGACGGATTCACGCGCTTACACGGGCCAATGACATCTTCAGTGCAACTTTGGAAATTTTCACCCTGATGTTGCTTGCGCCCACGCAAGCGTTCAGAGCGAAGCTTGAGCACAGCGAGGCGCCCGATCACTTATGCGAAACTTGTTGTGCATGCACTCCTTGGTGGGAAATCGTGCTTGTGGTTTTGGAACAGGAGGCTTGCGACGCCGGTTAATTATTATAGAACGTTGTGCAACTTGATGACGTCGCCCCACTTGCGGTGTTGGCTCACGAGTTCGTACGACGACAACCAATCCTCCATGCCTTGGTCATCGGGGCCGCTAAAGATGGCAGGATCACGCTGGTTCAACCCACCAGAAAAGATGACCGCTGAAGGCTCTGGTATATATTCCTGGGTGGATTCGTCAGGCGTGTTCGCAGCAGTGGGTAGCGTCCGGCTTCGCAGTTCCAGTTTTTTTAGGTTGCCTCGTACCTCTACCTAATGACAGGGAGAGAGAGAGAGAGATGCAAATGAGAGAAAGGCAAGGAGGTTAACCAGACTTAAAACCTCCGGTTTGCTACCCTGCACTAGGGGAAGGGAAAGGGGAAGTAAAGACGGAAAGAAGAGCGTGACAATAATAAAAGCGTGAGAAAAAAAATATGAAAAGGGATGAAATGGGGTCCTTATAGTCTTTCTAATAGGCCACTGTCACGTAGAAAAGTCAACAAAGCCTTGACCGACTTTTGCTGCGACGACAGTTCAAGTCGGCATTCCAAAACTGACTGTTCTGAAAGTGGCCTGTCGTCAAGGCGTGCCAACGTGGTCGCTAGTGACAGCTGGTGCGCGCTGTATTGAGGACAGTGGCAGAGCACGTGTTCGATGGTCTCCTCGCCGCCGTAGTGTCTGCAAGCCGCGCTGTCGTCCATACCGACTCGGAAGGCGAAGGATCTTGTGTAGGCGACACCAAGCCACAGTCGGCAAAGTACTGCTGTTTCTAGTCGAGAGAGTCCAGATGGGGGTCGAAGTCGAAGGGATGGGTCCAGTCGGTGTAGACGTGTATGCTGTAAGCTTGGTGTGTTCCATAAAGTTTTGATGGATTCATTTTCAAGCACACGAATTTTCGTTGCAGCGTCTGTTCTTGAGAATGGAATGGAGTCTTGCAAGCCCTCCTCATGTGCAGATCGTGCTGCTGCGTCGGCAAGTTCATTGCCCATTATGCCACAGTGGCTTGGAATCCACTGCAACGTGATGTCGTGTCCTTGCTCGACGAGGTGGTGAAGCAGCAGTCTGATTTCTAGAACTAGTTGTTCGTGGGGTCCTCGGCGTAAGGCAGAAACCAAACAATGAAGTGCAGCCTTGGAGTCAGTGAACACGCTCCATTTCTTGGGTAGTTCTTCAGAAATTACACGAAGTGCAGAACGAATAGCAGCAAGCTCCGCGGCAGTCGATGTAGTCTGGTGAGAGAGTCGAATCTATATGGTGGAAGGTTTTGCAGGAAAGATCACCGATCCTGCAGACCCATTCACCGTGGTTGAAGCGTCAGTATGCAGATGATGATGATCGTTGTACGTCTCGTACAGCAAGAGCAGTGAAAGCTGCTTGAGTGCTGGAGACGAGAGTTGGGCTTTTGTTCGTATGCCTGGTACGATAAGTCGAACCTTTGCTTGAGCCAAGCACCATGCTGGAAACGGAACTTTCGCTGGAGCTGTATAACCTGATGGAAGGTATGCACGATAGGGCAGGACAGTTTCACAAAAGGAAGCACGTGGTCGATGCTCTGGCAGTGAGGCTAGATGATGGGCAGGGGCTCGAGCAAGGTGTCTTACGTGTGCTCTGAGTGCTTCCATGACTATATGGGTCTTGGCTGGGAAATCGTGTGCAATCGCAATGGTTTCAGCCGTTGACGAACACCACGGCAATCCAAGACACACTCTTAGCGCCTGGGCCTGGACGCTTTCGAGTGTACGGATATTACTTCAGCAGGTGTTGGTCAGCACAGGCAAGCTGTATCGCAAATACCCAAGAAAGAGCGTCCTGTACAGTTGCTTCATTGCATGTACTGAAGTACCCCAGACATTTCCTCCAAGAAACTTAAACACATTAGAGATATCTGTCAGGCGCTTCTTTAGGTAGGCCACATGAGGACTCCAGCAGAGGTCGCGATCAATGATTACTCCTAAGAATCGGTGCGTCCTGACATAAGGAATGTTTTGACCATCGATAGAGACATCGTATGATCTCATTGGCTTCCGGCTAAACGTGACCAATGCGCATTTTTCTGGCGAGATCTTGAGGCCTTGTTCATTTAAGTAGGCCGATGTTGACGTGGCAGCTTTTTGAAGCCTGGCGCGTACTTGCGGCCGTGTCACACCAGATGCCCACACGCAGATGTCATCGGCATACATTGAAATTTTAACTGTGTTCGGAAGTCGTTCCACGAGACCAATGAGTACAAGGTTGAAAAGCGTTGGACTCAAGACACCACCTTGTGGAACTCCAGGGTGCGTATAATATTCCGAGGTTGGGCCAGCTTCAGTGTTAAGAAATAGAGACCGCCTATGTAAATAACTGCGAGTCCAACGATATAATGGACTGCCTAGGCCCACCGATTCCAATGCTTCAAGTATGGCGTCATGAAGAACGTTGTCGTAGGCTCCCTTTATATCTAAGAACATTGCGACAGATAACCTCTTACACCTCTTTTGGTGTTGAACATAGGTTACCAGATCGATAACGTTGTCGATAGAACATCGGCGACGTCGAAAACCAGCCATGGCGTCCGAGTAGATTTCGTAATGTTCAAGATACCACTCAAGTCTGGCGAGGATCATTCGCTTCATTACCTTCCCAACGCAACTTGCCAGCGCAATCGGTCGGTATGAAGTAATCTCTAAGGGAGACTTGCCAGGCTTAAGAAGCGGTACCAGGCGGCTGAGCTTCCAATCTTGAGGAACTTTGCCCTCTTGCCAGGACTCGTTATAGATATGAAGGAGTGCACTTCGTGCCCGTTCACCAAGGTGACATAGCATGCGGTAAGATATGTCATCCGGACGAGGCGACGACAACCGATTACAGAGGGCGAGCACCGCGTCAAGCTCTTGCGTCGTGAAAGGCAGATCCATGCGTGAATCGCGGGAATCTGGCATACGGTTCAATGTAAGCGAACCTGTGCGAGTTGGCTGGCCCGCAATCATAGCACAGAAGTCTTCCGCCACATCAATGTCTTGTCGGCGCTGGAATAGTGCTAGGGCCTTAAACGGGAAACGCTGTTCCGGAACAGAACGTAGACCTCGCACAGTTCTCCATATTTGAGATAGCGGTTTGCGGGGATCTAACGACGCACAAAATTTTGATCAACGCTAAGCCTCTAGTTTATCCATGCGCCATTGTATCTTCTTTTGCATTCGCCTGGCTGTTCTGAGATCCTCAATTGACTTAGTGCGTCGATATCTCCTTTCGGCACGACGGCGAATCGCACGAAGCCGCTCCAGCTCCAGGTCGAATTCAGAATACCTTGGAGAACACGTAAGTGTGCGCGTGGCCATCTGTGTCGTTTTCTTAATCGCTTGTTGAAGTCCACAAGAGAGGCCTTTGTGACAAGCGTCCTCAATCTGGGATTTAAAGACAGACCAATCTATTCTTCGTATCGTGGTGAACGTATACGTGTTAGACATTCCCTTGATCTTGAGGTAAGTGGGGATGTGGTCACTTCCGTGCGTTTCAATGTCCAAAAACCACTTAACATGTGTGGCGAGGCGGTGGGAGACGAAAGTCAAATCGAGGCAGCTGCTGTACGTTATTCCCCGCAGAAATGTTGGACTCGCGTCATTCAGCAGGTAGAGACCATTGTTGGAAGCTAATGAAGCTAGTCGTCTTCCCGTCGCGTTAACCTTTGAGCTTCCCCAAATGGTATGGTGAGCGTTGAAATCCCCAGTGATAATCCATGGACCAGGTTGTTTTCAAGATGTCTTCTAGTCTTTTGGTGTCAAATCGACTTGATGGAGACAGATACACCCCCAAGAGTGCAAAGGTGACTTTCCTATTTTTAACAGTCATGCACACATACTGATTGTCGTCATGATGTTGCACCGGTTGGACGACGTAAGTGAGTTCACGGCGAATAAACACGACCACCTTGCTACTTTTGATGTCGCTCGATGAGAATATTGTCTCGTAGCCGGATAGTCTCATTGGATGGAATAATCTTGGTTCACAGATGACAATGATTGGAAAGCGGTTAGTGAGAACAAATTGACGAAAATCGGCGATGCAAGATCTTAGACCTCTCGCGTTCCACTGAAGGATCGACGCTTCTCTGACCTCCTTACGAAATGACTTGTGGCTTGCTAGGACGGGGCTCAGCGCGTCGAGCACTTGTAGTCCACTACGAGCAGATGGAGTGTCAATGCTTGTCAACATGGCCCTGATGACATTCACAATGGATCGCAGCACCGGGATCATTTGGCAGTCGACTGTTGAAGCCTCACCGACAGAAGCGGGCTTCGACGGGAGGATCAAGCGTGGAGGCTCCTTAGAAGACTGAGAGATTGCAAGCGCCGGCCACTGTTCCACGGAGGCAGCAGTTCCCCTCTGAGGCCTCCTTGTGCTCTCGGGCGTTCCATATGAAGATGATGACGTTGGCGCAAGCGGCGCACGATCTCCACCCTGTCTTGAGCGTTTCCGTCGATGACGACGTCGACGCCGGATCTTTTCTGAGGCTTCTCTTTGGGTTGAGTTATCCCTCACCATTTGCTTCAGAACTGCGAACTCTTTCTTTGATTCTTGGCATTCTTTAGACGTCGCTTCATGGGTGCCTTCACAGGTGCCACACCTTAAGTTTGTGGCACGGCAGACATCTACCGTGTGTGACTCCGCGCACCGGGGGCATATTGGGGAGTTTGTGCAGGCGCCCTTAACATGTCCGATCTTAAAGCACTCGTGGCATTGAAGCGGCTTTGGGATGAACCGTCGTACGACATGTCGGAAGTGACCGACCTTTACGTGCGAAGGGATGGCATCCCCCTTGAACACAATCTTCACACAACGGCTGTTGCCAAGTCGGCATACGTGCGTGATGACCATTTCTTCGTATGCCGGTTTGATCAGAATTGGCAGGTCCGAGTTCGAAATAGCCAAGTCAACATCGTCGATCACACCTGCAGTGCAGGCCCCATCCATAGGTATGACCGATCGTACTTTTATGTTGCCCAAATCTGTTATCTGTCGTAGCGTCTCCTGCGTGGTTCCACGGGTTGTGTAGACAGCTAGAACATTCTTTCGTGTGTTCAGCCGGACTTCCTTGATTTCGTTTGGCGCCTTTCCCTCAAGAAAAACAGAGAGAGCTTGCCTGTTCAATACTCGAAGGTTGTTAGAAGAATCCACTGGCATGAAGAGGATGGTGTGCGGCCAGCGTTCACTACCTGCCTGCATGGTTGACGTACTCGCTGGTGACGACGCCTTGATAAGCCTCCTTTTAGCCCTTCGGCTCCTCACCGACCCGAAGCTGTCATCAGATGAGTCGTCACCTGTGATTGAGTAGACGTCTGTGTCTTCGCTGGTGCTGGACCATGTGCTTCGTTTCCTTGAGGAACTTGTTAATGTAGTGATCTTGCCAGACGGGCCGGCAATAGGTTCTGCATCCATGGCCACAGGAGTAGGAGTCTCTCTTGAGTGGTCACTGGTGGTTGACCAGTGATCAGCAGCTCCAGCTCGACTATATATCGTTATATATATATATATATATATATATATATATATATATATATATATATATATATATATATATATATATATATATATCATTAATTTACGTGGTTTTACATGCCAAAGCGGCTATTTGATTAGGAGGCACGCAGTAGTGGAGTACTATATATATATATATATATATATATATAATAGCCTGTAGATATTCTCCATAATCATAGCGCCTTCTTCTAACTGTTCTCATAAGTTTCTTATTTGCTTATTAAAGGAACGCTTATTTAGTATGAATTATGCAATTCAGAGAAAAGACAATAAAGAGGAAGGCCGTAATTGGTCGCAAATGTAGTAACTGCACGTATTACTACCTTTCTTTTATAGGATTGTAGAGTAAGAACAACTAATTGTACGAGAAAGACTGACATGTGACAGAAACGAATTGACGTAGATTCATCTGAAAGATCTGCTGCGGCTGAACATGAACTTCGCTACATCGTTTATTTCTTCCGTGACGCTGACGAAGAACGTGCGCTGCGCTTTAGGAAGCGCTCTGTCCATATTTCGCTTACAGCAAGCGTAGGATGTAACATACATCTAGAGGGAAGCTACCTCTGCCAGACGAAGCTAAGAGAAACTGGCCTAGAGTTATGTGAATGCTAAAGAACACTAGCGGGCCTTTGAGAACTAACGCTTGCCTTATCTCTAACTAAACCTTCAGGCTTAAAAAAAAGTTGCGTACTTAACGCAATCTGTTTCAAATTTATCTCACTCCTCGCGCAGAGACCGCTGTTGGGTTTCTCAACACGCAATGGAGGCCTGAAACCTAGAGAAAAGAGGGCAGCATCTGTCATTGCCAGCTACGCTGCAAGCGAAGAGGTGGAAGTGCGGGGCGTGGTTTTCTGCCAGTGCGTGAAGCGAGAGTGAAAAGAACTAAGCCAAGAGTGCCATATAGAGCAAACATTTATTGAAGTGCACTTGAAAAAAGGCGAGGACATAGCGAAGTGTCCGAGTTAAGGAAAGACTGCTAACTCACGCAGACGCATTAGCAGACAATCGTTCTCGAACCGGAATAAGCTCTTGAGGCGCAGCATGCGTGAAGCCGCCCACCGGTGGGAAAGGTTGTTCGCGACGAGTTCCAGCCGCTCTGGAAACGCACAGGGAGCAAGCAGTATGAGATTCCCTACTTCATTTCCGACTGCTTGGTATCTGCACCTCGTCCCACCATTTCTGCTTGTCCAGTTCTCAAGACGAACGCGAGAAAAGCAGCACGTGATTCGTTAGAAAACAATAGAAGAGTGCGTATCGGAGTGCTCTTGCCGTGACGGAGAACTTTCGCAAACCGTTAATGGAACGATAATCTGACGGCCGCTCTAGCAGACAGCAATCGCCGCTCTTAAGTCGTTTTCCTTACGTCCTAATGGATTGTCTCTGGGTTCGTCGACGAGAAGTAATGGCGATAGGAAGGCTTTGTGATGGACGTATGGGCTGCAGTATGAGCGTCCTTTGTCGTAGCGAACGTTAAGTAGAGAAAGCAAAAAAAAACAAAAAAATAGAGCTATGGCTTCTGTTTTGAACTTTTATTATCGTGGTGGATTTAACCTGATTTTTCAGTAGCCCACTTCGCAGTTTTATTATGAATTCCTGGAGCTCATTCTGTCGTTAAATGCGCAGAGACGTCGCATAGGTCTGCTGACAAATTTATTGATAAGTTTTGCTGGAGTGGGCCGTTCTCCTCGTCCACGGTGTCTTAATTTGGATGAGTAGAGCAGTCAGATTATCCAGGGGGTGTGCCGGATAACGCCAGCTTGGTGGAACGTAAAATTTCAGCATTCAGATAAATTGAATACTAATCACTGATGGCACAAACGTGTGTCTCGAAGCTTGGGCAGTAATACCCTCGCACTATTGCTAAACAGCCGACAAATAGGAGCGACCATTGGTTAATTTTTTTTAGATTTCGTGCAACATTCCTGTTTCTTCTCCTAGAGTCTGCTACATTGTGCAGTTGCTCAAAAAATAAAAGAGGGTGAAGGCGACAGTCTGCGTGCTCAAGGGACATTCATTAAATCAGTTTACATTCCCATGCTCATTCAAATGCGTTGTCTTACAACTTGTTCTTTCCCACCAAAGGTCGTGGGTTGGGGTACTTTAATTGACGCTACCTTAATTAACTGTGCCCTAATTGCCTTCACCCTAATTACCACCAAAGGTGGTGGCTTCGAATTCCACCAAAGGTCGCGGGTGTGATTCCCACATGAGGCAGTGGCTTCGACTGCCTGTATTAACTGTATCTTAAATAAATTTTGCCTTTTCTTGGCATGGCGAGCGCATTGGAGCCAGCTGTGGAGCAAGACGACGATGAACAGGCGACCAGTGGCACGAGCGCGTGTCTGTGCGAGTCGAGCTCACGTGACTTTCTGCACCACACGCTGCGTTTTCCAGACCATCGAGAGTATGAGCCACTTGAGGCTTTCGCCTTCGGATTGCAAATTAAGTGGTATAGACGGAAACGTCGATGCCGAAGGACTAAGAGAGCACCAAAGAGTTTACGGTGTCCTTATCCATCTAACCAGCCTCAATGGCAATCTATGCTTGTTAGCCAAACTGACGCAAAACATAAAGGGTGCACCACAGCAGACGTCTGCCTTCAACGCTCATATAGGCACGTGGTCATATCTTTTGAAGGACAACAATTTCGCAAGATACTCCAATGATATTCGCAGAACTCCAAGATCGGCAAGGGTTCATTGTAAGGGGCCACGAAACTGTTTAATGTGGACGAAAACGTATGAGGTAATTATAGGGTATAATGCAGAAACATCTCGCGTGCCCCAGAGGGATGTGGCATTCGGAAAGAGCACTGCTTGTGTTTATAGAAGTGCGAAAACGGCGATGAGAACCTAATTGGTTTGAAAACGGCCTCTTTAAGACGGGCGTCGGCTAGATCAACGGGCAACGAAAGGATGCGATCGAGATGACCGAAATATAGAAATGTTATTCCTGACGACGGATGTGTGTAGCAATCGTGCGTGCCTCTACTTCTCATGTGATTAAATGAAGAAACAAAATTGGCAACGTAGGCCAACTCACCGAAGCTTTTCTTTTTTGCTTCGTTTATACTTTATTTTCATGCCGTTTCTTCATTCGCTAACTTTTGGTCACTTTTTAAACTTTCGTGACTTTTTTTTTCTTCCGCACACCAGTATAAAAAACTGCGGTTGTTACTGAGCACATCAAACAAATATTGATTCATTGATTACTATTATTATTGAAGGAAGTAATCCCATCCTAGGCACTTGCTAAATTTTTCGTTCCTCTTGAAGTGCCTGTCCATCTGCGTCGTTAAAGAGAGCGTTTCATTCCACCCAGTGTTAGAAGAACATATAGGGAAGGCCTAAAGGCCACGTATCCACGCACAGCGTCTAATAACTTCGGCACAACATGGACTCACTTCGCAAATAAAAAAAAGTGAGATCAGCCACTTTAGAAAAATGCGACAAAGAGTAATCTACTGTGGTAAAATAGTGCCTATTTGCCAACGGGTTGTAAGTTGTGGTGTATTGTAAGTGTAGTGTCCTCCACGATTGTGTCCCTGTGAGAGGCGGGCTATTGATTGCCTCAACTGCCGGACACTGTGACGCCAAACAATGGCTTTGGCAGGTGCACATGTCTGCATGATGAACTTTCAGGAATTATGCTATCATATCATAATAGAAAGGCGGAAAACGCTTGACGCGAGTTTGTTACCTTTTACAGAGAGCCAGCGGCAGGGAACATGATAAATCTTACACTCATAATGACAGCCACATTTTCTTAATTGAACACAATATCAAAACATTGCAATGTGCTTCTTTCGGCCTCTTTAAGGCGGGAACATCTGCTAGAATATTTTCGAAGCATGCAGGAATCCACCAACGTGTGTAATAAAAGCAAAAACATATATATAACGCTTACTTGAAGAGGCAACACGAAATGGCAAGTGAAAGTAATTTCACACACACACACACACACACACACACACACACACACACACACACACACACACACACACACACACACACACACACACACACACGCGCGCGCGCGCACACACACACACACACGCACACGCACACACACACACTTGGGTGTTTATCCACGTCTGCAAGATCTAGCCTTGCGAGTATTAGCCATCGCCACTCATGGCCACTCTGATGGATGTATAACAACTTTGTGACTGATAGCGTCACGTAACACACGTGAACTTTTGTAGGAGCAAGAAGCAGACCGATGAGCCCTTGTATTCTACCTGAAAGAATAAAATGTGTAAATATGTACGGATCATAGAAATGAGCCGTGATATAGATGGGTATTTTGCTTTCGTCCCGTATAACGGCAGCGCACAGCGATGAACACTGCGTCAGTTATTCTGTTACAATCTCTGAGTGTTCTAAAGGACGCCGCTTTCTTTTTTCATGCTCCTTTCTGCACATCCCTCTCCGTTCTCTCCATATCACGGAAGTTCCAAACGCAGAAATTACGAATACGTGCACTTTTCTTTTGGAAGAACAACATTGAGGTGAAAGCGACCGAAGCGTGGGCGAAATTTTTCGCGAGGTCGTTCTCAACCCTACACGTAGCCTCTCTGCTGCGCTCTTTGGCGCCTGGTTTTCGTGAGATTAGCCCTTTTCTCTCCACTGCCGTTCACAAGAGCGGTGACACAGATTTTCTCGCGGGGAACACAAAGAGCGCAAAAAATAAATAACGAAAGAAATAGGAGGCTCCTAGTTACAGCAAATGCATGGGCGAGTCGCGTGACTTGGACTTGATGTCTCCTATAGCTATGTCACGCTATACGTGGCTTCGCCGCCCGAAATGAACGGTGACTCCCTCACAGCAAGTGAATGAACGCATTTGCCCGGTTAAAGTGGTCGTGCAGGAAAAACAAAATACCGAAGCGCGACGTAAAGAAGGGGAACGCTGACTCTGAGAGAGGAATTGGGAACGACGAACCGTAGGACGAGGTCTGGGCTCGTTATTAATGTTTGACGTGCGAATGATAAATGGCAGTTTGAGCCGCCAGCACAGCGACGGTGCAGGGGACGAGCGTTGGGGAGTATCCTCTGAGGAATCAAAATGAAAAAGTCAGCGAGTCATGGCATTCTGCCCCTTCCGCATAGCATTATACGTTACGTGTCGAATTTAGGCCCCGGTTTAAGGGCAGTACGACCGATCCGCTGAACGATGTCCGTGGTCCTGAATCCGACATGGAAAAGAGTACACGTACGGATCTACAGTATAGCTAAAGTAGCTAAAGTTAACTGGAATTCAGTGCGACCTACTGCGGCAAGATTTAGAGGAACACACACACACACACACACACACACGCACGCACACGCACGCACGCACACACACACACACACACACACACACACATTTTGAAAAGACAAACGTTTTTTGAAAAGACAAACGCAACGATGGAGTGTCAAAAGTAAAGCATGCGATATCTCCCCTCTTGTATGGATACCAACGGCATTGCAATAATATAATGCCTCACGCCAGCTCAGGATGCGCGTTGATGCGCAGCCGCAGTTCTTTGGTGTATTGCTTGCAGGGAGCCAAGTAGATTGGAAACTTTATCCACTGTCTTCTCTTCTATACATCGGGAAGTTCTAACCATCAAACACCAAAAGACACAGCGCCCGAAGTGAGAAGATTGAAGTAATGCCTTCAGTTTCTTTTTTTTTCATCGTAAACTACTTGAAGATCAAAGGAAATGCTCCACTGAGGTGGCCTTTCAAATACCGTCGGTAACGTTTTTTTTACTGCAAAAAGAAAAGAAAATATATCTCAGAAGCTCTTCGCAAGCTGCTTTAAAAAACTATTCGTCGTAAGCTTTCATCATACTACGTGATCTGGATGCGAAGTGGGCTTTTGTTTGCTTCTCTCGAATTACTTATTGCCCGTACAGACAAATAAACAAGAGTGCACTTGGTACGTAGACCAGAAAAGATATTATCTGGTTGCACGGTATTCATCGTTCAAGACAAGAAATCTTATCTGGCTATGGCGGTACAAAAAATTGAGGTCGAATCACAAACCCGAAAACCACTTTGCTATATGCCATATGGCCATAGCAGTTGGCCATATGAACTGAAATATAGTCCGTTTCTTCTTGGCAAAGACCAATAGAAGGGCATTTAAGAAAACGTCAATAGAAGCACGCGCTGTGATACGCCCTACAGGCCTTTTATAGATTCCTTCCTTCTGAAAGGGCTTAGGTATTTTGATTTACCATAGTGATCTGATGTACACATGCCTCTGCTTCGCTGGGCCGAGGGGCAAATATTCTGCATCGTTACCCAACTTCAAATAGCGCACAAAACCAACGCTACAACGGTGGCAGGGCTATTCGTAATCAATAACAGCTAATCATTCGGCGGTCGTCTAAGTTGAGTTCGCCGGTCGTATCAATTTTTCCACAGTGAAAATAATGTTTTTGAGAAGTATTTCTACTGGCGTTCAGCTCGCATTCACGACACCAGCCTGCACCGTCGCCACGGTTCCGGTGCAGGCATACGCCCTTACACGTATTGCGAGGCTCAGGCAAGGAGAGCCACTCTGTCGTGAAACGCAGGCAGTCAGTACTGCACCCGTCGATGCTTTGTCTTGAAGAGGAAGCTTTAGCTCGGGACCAGCTCCGATGTCACATATTCAAGGACATGTAAGACGGAAACGTGCTCTTCTGAAACAACCTAAAGAACGGTTCCAACTAACTCTGTTGCATTTGAATAACAAAGACGAATTCTAGCAACTCTAGGTAGCATAACTTCGATTTGGGACCTCAAATGTTTTATTAAAGGATGGCCAAGATCGGTAAATGTGCAAAGAAATATAGAAGGCGAAATTTATAAATTCGGAAATGTGAACCAATAACCAATACCGCAGTTGTGTGACCTCCACCTTTCAGACCATTTCAAGGTAACAAACAGGATATGAAGTATAGAACTTGTGTGAAATTTTCACAATGTAATCGACGTTTTTGGAAGAATTATACTCACAACTTAGTGATATATTTAAGAGCGGTTTAAATTTTATCACCGTTGGTGGTCGGTTGCAAGTTGTTTCAGAACCATGGTGAACATATAACAGCGCTAACATACGAAGCACAATATGAGTACAGGCGACAACAACGGGTGCTTTTTTATGCCGCCTACGCGTCTTGTTCTGTGTCTGTTTGTGCAGGTAAACGTTCATCACGACAACACTGTTCGATTTAATTATAGTTGGATGCAGTTTACAGAATTGTGGCACTGTTTTCTATTGCTGCGTTATAGAGCTACAGAGCTGTAAATTGATACTCAAGGTCATGAAATTGAACATTTGTCGAATTCTTTTTTTTTTAAATTAAAAGCCTTAATAAAATGTTGCCATTTCACTCTAGAGGCGAAGCATCGATTGCGATAGCAAATTAATAGACATCCATACAAAGAAAGAATAGTAGTCTAATCGGCAGCATAGACCTGGAAACATTTGCTTATTAACTAAATCAACAAGGATGGTGTCAGCTCGCACAAGCAAGCATCAGCACACCACACTCGATGACCGCGGACACTCGTTGCCAAAGCGCTGGCGTGAGTAAGTGCGGCAGCAGCAGCGAGCGAAGTGACCTTCATTCTGTCTATCGCTTTAACGCAAACTTACGGTGAGAATACAGCACGCGCAAACGGCACAAGCCGTCAGCAGATCGATTTCAAGAGAGGACGTGCACGACTGCACGCAGGTCAAACCCCTCCATCTCCGAAAGTAGCGCCAACCGCTTCCTCCTCCTCCGCTCGGCTTGGCCTTGACGGTGGCGCCGCCTATGCTGGCCCTGCCGTAGCAGACGACGGCTAACAGGATACCTGAGGAAATGTGCGGAAAAGTTCATTCGAGCCCCGCGGAGCAGTTTTTCAATCGAGACCTTGCTTCGTCAGTCGGTTACTGGCATTAAGAATGTCGTGTTGGAATTGCGCAAAAATAGAGAGAAGGAACATTATTTAAGGCATAAAGCACGCGCACGTTGAGAGTTCGTGTGGCTGAAACACGACCCATGTACGCGGTGTGCTCAAACACGCGAGTAATTACCAGAGTTTCAGGTTTCGACAGCGTGAAAGTATGTGTACGTGGTTTTGTAGGTTCACATACAGCAGTGAATATGACGCATGCGATTACCATTTACTTAATCGGACGCATAAAAATGTTATCGTTAAGCAGTAAAAATGTAGATCCTTATCAGCGGGCCTGCGGTCCTTTGCGACCTTTCTCGGCTATTATAATCCTGCACACAAAACTTGCGAGTAGCGCTGCGCATGCCTCCAATATTGAGGACGCGTCCGGCAGCAGCCGGGATAGAGGCGGAATGCAAGAGGCCTGTGGAGAGATTCCTCGTTGGTGTTCCGCAATTCTCCTCGCACGGGCGGGGTATGCTGCAGCGGTCGCGGGGCACTTTTATCGTTGCGGGGTGCTTTGGTAATCGTGACGCTATTGTTGTTTTTTTTTTACAAGTACTGCTCCAGGAGGGCGCATGTAACGGCTGACAGAGGCCTCTGGAGAGCACGTGACATTACAAGCGTTCCCGTTGCCACTTTGGTGCCCTGGAGGCACCGCCAATTATACGAAATTATGACACGTTGTTACAACTAGTTAATAAAATCTAATAAAGAAATACAATCACGCGGAGGCGCCAACCTCTGGCGCAGCGCTAACGTGTCGGCGAGGGAACTACGAAAAGTCAACGAGGAATTTACTGGCCAACGTGCAACTACGATTAAAGCACACGTTAAACATCCCCAGGCGACCTAAATAAAGTTATCCGGAGCCATCCACTACGACCTGTTTCATAGCTTTAGCCGCTTCGAGACGCAAAAACGTTAATCACCACAAACCAAATCAATACATGCGGGCGTAGACTCGAAGCTTAACAAGTGCATCCGTAAGTCATAGTGAGCCTACGAAAAGCGTCGGCAATCTGCTAACTTCTGGTGGAGCTCAACACGTAGCATGAATAAAGTCGCTTTTATGTCTCAGGCCAGCTGCAAATGCGTACGCTTTCACCACAAGACGAAACTACATGAAACAAAGGGAGCACATACGAAAAAAAGTAAACTTAAACGCGCTAAAAGCACGCACAGCATGAACACATACACTTTTTCGATGCGGCAGGCATGAACTAGGCTGAAAAGAAGAAGTTGTGAGGAACCGTGGCACTTAACCAAGCCGTGCGTGCTTTTGCCACTTCCTCGAAGCCAGCCCGCCCGATCGTATGTATCCACTCTTTCCTTCTTTGTGCGTTCCGCTCGCCGGATGGTAAAAAAAAAGAAGCCTTTTGCCGTCTTTGTGTCGGCTTCGGCAACCGAAGGCGCAGCAGCACGGCATCACAATTAAGTTCTCATCCCTATAACACACTCGCCTGGAGTGTGCGCCTGGAGTCACTGTATAAAATGCGCCTGGAGTCACTGTATAATTACTATCGCAATAAAAATCTGCTTCTTGCAGGCACAAGTTTGCCACATTTTATGTCATTGAAGCAACCTCATCAAAACCGGTACAGCAGAGGCCAAGAAAAAGAATTTTTCCATTTACATATACCTCGATAGCAGCTGCTAAGCTGTACATTTCATTTCTTCTAAGAGGATGAATGGTCAGAAAAATACAAGGAGGATATAGTATACATATGTATGCAGATAGGTAGCCGGATTATTCAAATATGATCTCACGCCTTCTGAAACTCTGCAATTATCTGTATTAAGGGCTATGTCCATGGAGATGCACACTATTTCTAGATAGCAGTTGTAATTATGTGGGGAGTTTCAGGGAAGGTTTTTAGCGACTGCAAGGGTGGATGCGGAGCTAAAATAGCGATTTTCCCGTAAACACGCCTCTTTATATTTTTGTTCTTTTGGATTCTTCCACCAAGAATGAAGCTTCTCACCAAATATGGTTATTGTACACGCCTAAAATATCAAAAAAGAAGATTTCGTTTTGTTGCAGTAAAGGTAATATATAAAGGGGTTTTTAAGGAACACTTTCAAAATTAAAAAAAAAAGTGCCTGTGACAGATATCAAAATTCTAGTTCATGGGCTGGTCTACTCGAAGACACGGGCATTACTTACAAATAAAAAAATCAAATCCGCAATGAATAATCAACAAAAACCACTAATTAAGTTTAAACTAATTACCTTATAACACATATTGCAGATGGAAAATGCTAGATGGGGAGTTCGCAGGGCGGATCCACTTGGAACGAATTCTCAAGAGGACACCAGTTTCGATATATTAACTCTCGAACTTCGCCGAGAAATGCACTCGTGTTCCAGTTACTTTTGTGCTTAAATGCATAAAACGACGTTTTCTTACGAAAGTAATCGGAACGACTGTGCATTTTTACCTCAAATTTGAGGACGCATAACCCGTACATGGTGTCATCCCCACAATTCTTTTCAAGAGGACATGCCATCCAGTCTCACCCACTAGAATTTGAAAATTTGCAATATGTACCACAAGATAATTTCTAAGAAAAGTTGATTATTGCATATTTTGTTAATTAATTGATAATGCATTTCAATTTTTTCTGTCAGCAATATCCGCGTTTTTGAGTGAACCATCCTATGGACAGGAACTGTGCTATCTGACAAAGGCAATCTTAAAAAAAAATTGATAGTGTTCGCTGAAACACCTTGAACCGAAGCAATGTAGGTATTATTTGGAGTAGCGAATTATATTGGGTGATGCAACATTTATACTAGCGGATTTTAACGTTTTCGCACTGATCACTGAGAGCGTATTAGCTTACAATAAATTCATCATCAAATGTGAATAATTTACAATAGGGAATAATTCCTAATTGTGACATTGTAACCTGTTGTTTCTCAATCCATGCTCGTTTCGCATGCAATCTGTTACCACGCCGATGCAGTTTCCCGAGATATGGCCGCATATTTGCGGCAAAATGCGTTTCCGTTCTACTTTTGTTTTTCTAGGCTAGCTTCTACATTCACGACAAGGTTCTAGTTTATCGAACGGAAACATTGTCAACCATCCAACCATAGCCCAAAGCTGCAAACTCTTCTGGATAGAGCTAAAACTCACTGAATCCGCGCAGCCTTCCTCACGCCTTCGGCACGCGTGGGGAGATTTGGAACGCGTGCGGGAATCCGTGCGGATTCGTTGAGTTTAGGTCCTTAGCTCTGACGGTACAGCAACCACCCCGGAAAGGCGTTCGTCCCTTGCTCGACACCTGGATGAAGAGAAATTTTTCTTCAGCTGCGAAGCTTTGTTTTCTCGGGAATCCGTATGGGCTTCCTATGTTCCTTAGTGCTACGGTCGGCCGTATGACAGCGTTCCCTTTCGTGAATCTTCATCCACAATGCGGGAGAACGCAGTACTCATTTGTCAGTTCTGTAGTTTGTGAAGCGTCCACTCGAACTCCCACGAAGTGTACGCGCATACATCAGTTATCGGTTTAAATCCCACGCAAGCTATAAGTAATAACTATTAAGTATAATAACTAAAATATGAATTTGTGTATACCACTTCTTTATACAGGTAATCATTAAGTGCTTCGTCAAAGCGTTAACGACACCGTTTATCAACTTTAGAACTTTTTGCGGAAGAACGTTGTGCATTGGAAAGCAAGCGTTGATGGAAGAGACGGATTCGACTATTGCGCTGTTCATTTATGATACAAATGCAAATGGGCTATATGAATGCAAAACACATTAGGCTGTCGGAGAATGATTCCGGCCATGGCGGCCGCTCTTCGATCGGGGTGCAATACTAAAACACCCGCGTACTTACATTTAGGTGCCCGTTAAAGAACCCCAGTTGGACCAAGTTCCCAGAGTCCCTCACTACGGCGTGCCTTATAATCAGATAATTGTTTTGGCATGCAATGCCCCATAATTTATTTATTTATTAATTATGTCTGAAACTTGTGCGTGCTAAATTGGGATATGGTAGAATAATAAACGCATGAACATGCGAAAAGCCCTCTCTTCATGAATTTTTCTATAGCTGACACTCACTGACTTTCTAAAGCTTGGAGGCAATGCGGGCTTCCGAAAATGCGACAGGGTATTTTTGTCGTAATAAAATAATTTAAAGAATAAATGTGCCTGATGCGAATCGCGACGTAATTAACCATGTAAGAAATTAAAATTCAGGGAAAAACTGAGGTATACTGGAGTTGCTGCTGATTCTATGATTACGAAACGCAACACGCGCATTTGTCCCACCATGTCAACCCGCTTGCCTGTTCCATCAAAAAGGAGGATCGCAGCTCCAGCATTTGCGGCGTGCAGTTTTCTTCATTGTATCCGGTTGGCTCTTTCGTCAGCTACGGAACCAGAAAAACACGTGCACAAAATTGTGCAACAAACCTGATGGCTCATATCTGATAAACAAAAAAAAAGAAAAAAAAAGAACCGAAACAACTTCGCGCGACTGGTACGCAGTGTTCTTTCGCCTTTCCCACTTTTATTCAAAAATATTTATTACGCGCGTTTCTCTCAGCGAGATAGCACGAGTACACTTGAACATTGTGTCGTTCTTCCTTTCTTCTTCGTTTGCCGCGTTTTTTGCGCGCAGCAATCACGCCTTATTACCCCTCATAATACAACATGCGTGTTCGGCGCATTCCTCGTGTCGGTAATAGCATCAGACGAAGTGTCACAGAAAAGTCAGCGCTCCTGAACATAGTTCAAACAACTCGAGCGCAAGTCACGAAGAGTTAGAAACAAGAAACAAAAACGAGGAACAATGACGCCGAAAAGAAAAAACGTGCCCTCCGGAAGGAATCAATCAGGCGTTATATCGGTGCATACGATCCCGCGGGAAAAAGAAAAAAAAATCGTTATTAACAGGGCGCCGCGTCCCTGAGAGTCGGGCTTCCCGCTTAGCGCCGCTCCGGGAGGAAAAGCAGAGAGCGTGAAAAAGTAATGTAATGAACCGCGGCCTTTTAATTAATTCCGAGGCGCTCAGAACGGAAAAATAAAGAGGTCGAATACAAGAACGTCAAACGGCAAGGAAACGTGCCGCAGCTGTTTTTTTTTTTACACACATTTCCTTTTTTTCTCTATCCCTCCCGTTCACAGCGGCCAGTTCGTGTCAGCTCGGTGGCCGAATGCGGGCGGTAAACATTATTACCGACACTTGGCGGTTGGCGCCGGGTGCGCTGGGCTGAAACAGACTTCGCCTTTCAACCGGCGACCCTTCCCCTCGTCCAACATTGAAACTCTCTTTCCCTTATCTCCACTTTCGAGGCGTTGGGTGCTCCTCGCTGCCATCGACAAACAAGTCACGTTCCGGGAGCTCGAATCGCGGGTCCGCAGTTCGCACCATCGCACACCGCGAACGCGAAGAGAAATACTTCACCGTATTAATTTGTATAGGAACTTTGCATCTCTTTCTCGCCCTGCGAGAGTGCACGCACGTGAGGGCGTTCGTGCTCATTGTGATAAACAGTAGGAAAAAGGTATTGCAGCGCATATAGGGAAAGACCAGGAAGTAATAGGGAATTGGTGACCCTCAGCGGCGCATCTGGTAGAACGAGTCACGTGTTTCTCATCGTTATTATTATTACTGTTATATTTTTTGTATCCTTCGTCCCGTTTCTCCAGGGCGTACCTCCGAAGACTTTTACCGTTCTGGTGATCCGCTGAGTAAACTTAAATCCTTCATAGCTTTTCTATCATCGGCTGCATCGACGCGAATGTTTCACGGGGAAGGCTTATTAGACGGAATCTCGGTTCCCGGCGAGCTATGACCCCGTGTTCTCCCCGATGATTTCTCGACCGTCTAATAAACTTCCGGGTCCCTTCGTCCGTCGGGATTTCCTCCAGTCTCCCGCGTCAGGTGCTCGGCTTCGGAAACGAAGAGGGGAGGGGGGGAGGTGTGTCCTTGTAATGTGGAAACTTTATTTTTTTTTCCCCTGAAGTACTTATATTTCCTGCGAGCGAATTTTTTTTTCGCAGTTTTCTTTTAAATTTGTATATTGACGAAGGGCGCACGAGCTTATTGACGACAGCCACGTGGGAGCTGAAAGTTAGACTAAATGAGCAACGGTATATTTGAACCTTGCGGAGCCGCTCAGACAGAAAGCACGCCCTCAAAGTTTGAGTTTGATACGATGATATCAAGTTTTCGTTACCGCATTTTCTTTCGCACTAATTGCGGTTTTAGTGTTCTTGTAGGGAAAGTTGAAATGCTGGGAGCCGGAACAGTCACGTGTCAGCCAGCAAGGATTAGAAGCTGCTCTCTATTTTTTCGGTACAACTTGAACCTGATGCGCAGTATAGAGGTAATAAAAATTGTTTAAGAGATTTGATGACTTTATATTCCATGTCTGGCCAACCCATAGAGACTTTGAAGGCTTCCACACACCCGCAGTGGGGTTTGCTCAAAAAAAAGAAGAGCGATGAACTGAAGTGGGCGTACCGACACACTACATTCAGTCAGCTCTGCCAGCGCCATGGGCAGCGTTCTCGTTTGCACTGCTGGCGTGAGCGCTGCGCGCGCACGTATTAGCGTTCCTGGCGTCCAGTTAACTGTGTGCTTTCCGCAACGTTGTCCATAGACTGATCTGTAGCGGAAGCGACAGCAAACGCAAAGTCGAATCTACGTACTCCCTTGCTTTTTCTTTTAATTCGGACTCAGCCAAACACTGCTGCTTTTCCTTTTGCCTGAACTCGAACAACATCGAGGTCTGCAGCGCTACAGGCATATGCTTCTCGTCGCACCGGCATTCCTAGATGCCATGAGGACAAGGATACACCTTACTATTGCTTTCAATGGTTCGCTCACTTCAGGCCATGCACCGAACTATTTGCACATACAGCTGTCCCCAATCGCGCGGTGCATGCTTCGCTTTATCGCACCCTTGGCAGTGCTCGAGCACACCGAACCCGTCACCCTGTACAACCCATATGACGAGGAGCGGCTGGTGCGGTGCCGCACCAAAGGCAGCCCCGGCTTTGGGAGTCCTGGATTGAGGACCTCACCTCCTACCGGTCAAGCTGCAGAAGTCGACACATTATTCAGTACTAAATTAAGTTTTACTCTCCCTATCATTCTCACCCTCCAGCGAAATTGACATTTTTTTTTCAATTAGCAAAACTTACAGCTATTATATCAGTGTTTTAGTAATATATCGGTTACCTGAATTCCTGCCTTTCGACGAAAGCTTTGAAAGGACTGTGTCTGTAATTAAATTACGTAGGGAGAGCTGAGTCCTAATAACACTCAGTGCACATAGTTCGCATCGCAGCGCTAACATATCGCGAGGGAAAGCTTGAAAACAAGGCGGCTAGGAAGGAGAGTGCTTCTTATTTCCGGCTCAGTAACTAACATACAGACAATTCATTCATTCATACAGTCTTGTTACGTTATTCATATCAGGATAGTGTAAGGGCCCTCCAAGCTCAACCATCCTAATCAAACCTTGCCCTTCGCCGCCACCTTTCCGCCCTAACACTGTTTCATAAATACCTTTACAATCCCATTGAGCGCACAGGGTACGTAGCGGTACGTGCTCGCATTTCTGACAGCCCCGGCCACGCTCTTCAAGTTGCCAGACCACGTGCTCATACAGCTACATTTTATTATTCTTTCTTTACCCGCGTAGAAACACAATGAAACGGCTTTTCCCACATCGCCGCGATCGCCTGCATGAATGATTGCTTGAAAGCCATAACCTATAACCTGTCTCCTTGAGCCACATGGCAAATGTTGTTATATCAGTTTCTGTAGTTTCTCCCCTCATATAACTCTTCCTGGAACGGCATTTCGGTCAATAAACTGAATGAACTGAAAATATGGCGATAATTACTTGTGCCCATCGCACCTGTAAGAATGAAAATTTTGAAGGCGTGAGAGTCACATAACTTGCACAGTGAAATTGCAAATGCCCTTCATTCTAATTAGTGTAACTTGCTAGTGCACAAGACAAATTAAGAAAATAGGGAACTTTCAGAAACGTCCACTGCTGGTGCGTAATTATGCGCAAATATATACAAAGCTCAACCGACCTTGCTAGGCGTCCTTTTCTAGCAAAATGAAACTGTGTTGTAGCTATGCGTCTGAGCAATTCAAGGCATCTTTGTGTGAGGCACATTCACGTGCGACTTCCTGGTTGAATGTGTATAGAATGGCTGGAGAATAGCCATTGGGTGGGCAAAATAATCCGCAACTACAGTACATATTTGCTGGCAACGTTCTTTCTGTTATATCGAATACTTGTAATTGTAGGACCCGCGTGATATTATATTGAGCGGAATGATTGTTTCCTGAAAACTCTTTTGCAAGAAGCGAATTATCAGACTGCTCTGCTCCGTATCTGTTACTCTGATCTACCCAGTCTGATTTAGGTGGCCTCTCTACAAGTCGTTATTTTTGAGTTTCTCATGGACGGGTATTTAAGGATTCCGCGTGGAAGTCTGATAAGGGTTCCTTACTGTAATTACTTTCTTTTTTATTACTTTGTTCTGACATGCGCACTGCTTTCTGCTTGCTTTATCTTGTGAGATGTTTGTTTGACCACGACTGTACCACTTTAAGTTTTTGATACGCCCTTTAAAATTGATCAATAAATAAATAAATAAATAAATAAATCAGTCAATCAATAATTGAGAACAGGAATGAAATATAAATAAAGGTGTCTTTGCCGCTAACTGGGCCCCGGTTTGCACAATCTCCTGTTTACGAAAACACAATCGACGCCACTGTGCAGTGCTATGATGTTTCAGCACATCTGAGATGAGAGTGTTGACCCGCTCAGGGAAGCCGTCTCCGGTGCTTACATGGAAGCGCAACGGCAACTACTTCCCCACAAAGGCGCTGACTTCAGTGGCCGGAGACGTCAAGCAGTCCAAGCTGACGCTGTCGTCCCTGCAGCGGAGCGACCTCATGGCCACCTACACGTGTGTGTCCTCCAACAACGTATCCAGTCCGATGGAGGTCTCCGTCACGCTAGAACTGAACCGTGAGTTTTTAGAAGCTCAATTCCTTTTCACATGAAGTGATCGCCACTGTCTTGTCTTTTGGGGGCGGAGAGGTGGGAGGAGAGACTGAAATCAAAAAGGCTCGAACACAGAATTGCAAGTGACGCGGTCAGAATCCTGTAGCGGCAGAGAATACCGGATACTCGGCACTACGCCTTCGTTATTATTATGAAACTGCTTAGGTATATCTAACCATCATGTCATCTAAGATAGTAAGGACACCTAAAAATAAATAAGTATGGCTCTTTTTTTCTTCAAACATACATTGTTCGCGCTTTGCTGCGCAAATTTATTTGGAGCACAAATTATTCAGTGCAACTTTCTAAGGATGAACTTGCGCTTGTCTACGCATATTTCTGCTACATGGGCGTGACTTCAGCTCTGAGCGTTTTTAAATACATAATCAGAACACACATGCCCATCTAAAGAATCCGACTGCAGGGGCACAATTGTGCTATCTACTATGGTCGGGTTTGAAAATATTTGTGCGCTTGTAGGTTTCCGTAACTAATAATAAAAATAGTTATGCAAATAGGTGTTTATTCTTGGCCCTATCCGACGTAACGTTTCCTTTCTTTCTGCTCTGTCACAGTGGCCCCGACGTCGGTGCAGATCCGCAAGAGTGAGGCTCCCATCTCATCGGGCCTCACTGCCGAGATCCTGTGCGAGGTCTGGGGCTCGCGGCCTCCGCCCGAGATCACCTGGTGGAAGAGCAGCGAGCAGCTGAACCAGACCTTCGTGCACGTGTCGCAGGACGGGAACCTGACGACAAGCGTGGTGGCCTTCTCGCCGCAGCGCTCCGACAACGGCCAGATGCTGGTGTGCCGTGCGCAGAACCCGCGCCTAAGAAACAGCGCCCGCGAGGACCAGTGGGAGCTCAGCGTGCACTGTGAGCAGCGGCAACGCCGATGGGAGAGCGCGCAACTGAGATTGCTCTTTCGCTGCGTGCAACGCGCGCAATGTCACGCGCTGTGTATCATTCAGAGAGTAGGGGCCCTATGACGTAAAACTATTCCAATATGTTTATATTCCAATCTCCTGACGTCAAATTTACGTAACCGCCGACGCACCAATCGGGCGGTCACCCGCAGGGTTGTCTGAACAGACCAATCAAACGCTCTCCTCGTCCATAGGAGGTCACTTTTGTTTCCTTGAAAAACGGATAGCATTAACTAAACTGAGCGGCTTGTCGTATCTAATTCGCTGACAAGAGGCGATGAGCACGCTCAAGTGGAGAGGGAATCGATGGGGCCTAGCCACTGCACTGAAAATCGATAACCGGGTGAAGAGGGTGGTGCCAGCGTCTGCGTTTGGTCCGCTTTCCCTTAACTGGCTTGAGGTGGCTGGTCGAATATTCCGGCGGCATGCAAGGGAAGGTTTAAGATTGCAGCTAGGACGGATCTTCATAAAACGAGAATTGGCAGAGCGAGGTCGTAAACGTGCCGAAAGTGCTCGAGAACGTCACATGGCCACGCAGAATATTTTAATGCACGCAAATAAACCAATGCTCTGCGGCAGGTGCGAGTAGCCAGTGCCTGAGTGATCAGCGGCAGCCATCTTTTATTCCTTTCGTAACGGGGCAGCCTGCGGCTATTCAGAATAAAATTAAGTTTTGTGCTGCATAATAATGCATCTTTAACGCGTACACCTCACTTTGACGCGGTGAGTTTATGCGGTTTTGTGACGTCGCGTGACAGGCAGGTGAAATGGCCGCAGCCCGAAAACTTTTGACCAATAGCCGAGAGTTTATAGCGAAAAGGCGTTGAATCAGAAATGACTATTTTTCTTTTGTTCGATCAAATCATGCATAATCACTGTGTGCACCTCATATCAGATGGGCAGCTATCGCGGTTTTCGTGAGGTCCCGTGACAGACAGGTGAAGTGGGGGTGGTCCAAAAAAGTTTTTGACTAATAACGGAGGGCTGATTGCAGAATTGGAATAGAAAATTTGGAATAGTGTTACGTTATAGCGCCCTGGGTTCAGGCCTGGTATCGCGGATAAGTATCCTGGTTGTCTTCGCTTGCCGAACCAATTGCGCCGTATTACAACCTGGGATTTAATGTTGAAACCGGCCTTCCCTGCGCAGGGCTGTCTGCGCGCACGTTTGAGGAAGCGAGAATCCGCGATACTGCTAGTTCAAAGAAACTATTACTGCGTGTTGCGTTTTTAATGTCTGAATATAAGACAAGTGAGAAGACTGGTTTATTGGCGGGCTAATGATTTTGGTGATAAAGAAAGTTGTTTGACATCTGGCACGGGAAAAACTGTTTCCACAGACAATTATTTGTCGCGTGGTTTCGTTAAAACCGCACGATGTGGGTGTTGTTGCTGCTCATTGTAGACCATCTATGTCACGCGAGGGCTGCGAGAATCTTCGCAGTTACTTCAGTCTATTAATTTTGTCACGGACACGTGGGTCACGCTTGCTTTCCAGTTAACGTGCCTAGAGATATAGAAATAATTCTAGTAGCATCACTCCCAATAGACAAATATTCTATCAGGCAATACTTCCCAGTGATAGTGTTCGCTACGCAATACGACGATAAAACCATGAAGCCTAAGGAGGCTAGTTGAATGAATGAGGCCATGGATCGTAGTGAGATGAGACATTATAATTTAAAAAGCCCAGAAGCTGTTTGGTGCAAAAAGGCTGATGAGTGTGCGAACTCATATACCATTAATCACTCCCGTAGAGCATAAAATGGGTGACTGGTGCGAAGTCGCTAGAATTTACAAGGATGCTTTATATTAAAGGCATTGTGGCGCCATCTATGGGGCTCAAACATCGTGCGTTTGCGAAATGCATCGAGAAGCAAACTTCGGGGAAGTAGGCAAAGAAAGCAATCGCTTAAACCATTTAATACATGCTATAGATGGAGCGAAGATAGTGCAGTAAAGCCGTGGTTACCACGAAGCAAGTCGATTTAAACGCTGATCTTAGAAACTCCGTCTGTCCCATTTCGTTATAATGTTCCAGACTTCCAGCCTGACGCTGACCACATAAGAATTATTTCGAATCTGCCGCAACTGGAGCCTGCGCTCAGCTCCTGTTCGTAGGCGCTGCGTAACTTCACAAAGCTGTACACGTGGCCATATTCTTCGACCTTACAAAAAAAAAAAAAGAAAAAGAAAAACCGGGAGGGGGTGGGTTGAGGAGGGTGGCACCGTTGTTGCAGAATATTCAATAACAAGTTTTATCTCGCATAGCTTAGCTTGGACGTTTTACATACATCTTTCAAGAGATCGACGTGATAAACGAGTAGTCTTTAAAGGAAAGTATCCGAGTTGAATGCTGAAGCTGTGAGAACTGTCACATGAAAAATACGATATTGCTTTTGTATTTGCAATCCCCGATAACGCTGAGATTAGCACTACAAGTAAATTCTACAACATCGAATCTACCTCTATACTGCACCAAGAAATAAGCCCGTTTGAAGCTTGCGTAGAAGTAGCGTAAGAACAGCTCTTCTTTGAGGTCGACATGTATAAATGCCCCATAACATAGCGCAACAACGATTAGCAAAACACTTTATCGCATTTTTATTCATATTGAAATTCTTGGTCAATTTCGGAGTTCATGCAAGCCTAATTGTGTTCACACCGTTGTGAATGTTGAACCGATCTTTGCCTTGATACCAATAACTTTGCGTAGTGTCCTATGGCCTCAGTATTATTTATTATTTAGTAGCTGTCATTAGCCAAAAGAAGTTAACAATCAATGAATCTTTGGGTTGAGAAACGAGGTCTGTATTTACCGATATTATCATGCTTTAAATTTGAAGCATGGAGGGTTAGCATATTCTTTCTTTCTTTTTTCTTTTTTTACTCTCGATTGCAGTTTTTTGCGCTTCTAGGAGAACTTCGCGCTTACTGAAAAGCTCGTTCATGCAGTAAGGAATTCCCACTAAATTGTACGGGTGAGCATAATGTTTATATGGTTAATGTAGTAGTTCTGCGGAAACCCGCAAGGTGGAGAGAAGTAAGTGATAAAGGGAAAATCAGACATCCACCCGTTCGTAGCAATTGCTACAAAGGAAACCCATACGGGTTCCTCGAAAGAAAAGCTTCAGAGTTGAAGAAAAATTCGTCCTGGTCCGGGACTCGAACACGGGACCACCGCCTTTCCGGGGCAGCCGCTCTACCATCTGAGTTAACCAGGCGGCTAGCAGATGGCAGGGCGAAGTCGAATTTGTCTGCAACACACGAAGCAAAGGCAAGTGTTTGACGTAGTAGTTCTGCGGAAACCCGCAAGGTGGAGAGAAGTGAGTAATAAAGGGAAAATCAGGGTGGATGTCTGATTTTCCCTTTATGTTTATAAGGTAATGGCATTTAATCAAATAAGCATATGTGCTGCTGCTGTAGCATAGTAGTGAATTTGCTAGTATACAGAACAAGTTTTATTTGGACAACTACATTATCCACATCTTCGTCCTCATAATTCCGGAAAGATAAAACACAAGACATAAAATGTTGCTTGCACTTTCTTTGCCAGGAATCGATCGTCTTCAACCAAACCAATAGAAATACAAATTTTTTAAAACAATTTATTCGCCTCAGTAGACGTCGCGTCGCTCTTTAGGACCCCTCTTACTTCCCGAAAGAAAAAAAAAGTGCGAAGCGCTATGCAACATGAGTCATAAATCTCTAAGAAAAGTACAGCAGCCTTACTTCGACTCAGAACGGGCTGGGAAGCGCTGTGCTTCCGCTCAAGTTTTCACTGAGTGTACATACTATACCACTCCGCTGCTATACGTGAACCGAAAATTTCGCAACCGCGGAAGCTGTTCGGGCTTTTTGAAAGGCATCACCGTAGAGACGTCCTGTCCAAAGCACTCCTCGTCGAAGGAATCGCCGAGAAAGGTTGTTGAAGCGCGGCAGTTTTCACTTCTTACTGCACTTATTTTCTTTGGTCATTTACCCTAGCCACCCAGGGCTCTATGTCAGCCATTTTCCAAGGCTACATTTTCAGTGCTCATTAAAATATTCGTCTCTCTCTCTCGCTCTTTCTCGTGAACCTTTTATACGGTATCATGCGCGCATTTCGCGGAGTTGAACAAGTGGTTCGAGTAAAGGCCAGTCGTCTGTGAATAGGGAAGTAGATGCAACGTCGGGCTTAACATTTTAGGCAAGCCATATTGAGGCTCGTATATCTGTGTAAGCTTTGCTCGGCCACCAAAGCAAAAAAATGCCCATATAACGCGCTGGTTCAAAGCTACTTTTTATTTATTTATTTATTTACTTATTTATTTATTTAGGTTACCATTAAAGGCGCTCTCGTAGAAGGTCTTAGATAGGAGGGACAAACACAAGTTAAGTGCGCAGTACATTAAATATTATTCCAATTAAAACAAAAATCTGAAGCGAGACCTTTCTAAAGCGGTTAGTTAAATGCTCGATATCTGTTTATCCTGTGCTCCGCGTTTCACAGTGCAGCGATAACGTGCCCGGGCGGGAAGGTGCGCAGACCGCGGTGATTATAGTAGAAGTGATTATGACCGTGATCATGATAGTTTGCATGCTCTTGAAAACAGCGCTGGGACAAAGTCTTTGGTTGATTTAATGATGTTTTACGGCATCCATAGCAATCTAACGTTTTGCCTCTCTGATCTCGATCCTAACTTTCGAGTTAAAAGCGTTTGCGTTATACTCCTCCATTACCTACACTTGCGATGAATCTGTTTCTATTAATATATTCCCAGCTTTTCTTGCACCAATACTATGATCTTCTCTCACTTATGTCGACTGCTGACAGGTTAATCCGGCCGTCTTCTTTGAATCCAAACACTTCTTCAAGAGGACACTCACTACGAATACCGTTCGGTCAATGCATTTGCATACATCACGATGTACCGAGTCGATTCTGGGTTATTTATTTACTTTTTTTTTTGCAACACGCAATTGCCTCATCTTGTGGCCTATATTAGCTCGGATATGTTTTTTTTTTTTCGCAAGCAGCTAGCTCGGGCCTCGGATAGCAAGACAATCGCCTCTACATTGTCATAGCTTTTTTCCCCCTGCGCAGGGTAGACAACCGGAACTACCTCTGGCTAACCTCCCTGCTTTTCTCTGGATTATCTTATCTTTCTCTCTTCTTGTCTTCTTGCTGTTTTTGTAAATCCACATATGCTTTCTTTGTTTACATCCTTTGTAGACGCAATTTACCGTCTCTGTTTTCCCCACTTTCTATTTTATTATTGTTGGTTATCTATTTACACGTTCCATCACCCCGTACTTGGTTGCCAACTTTCCTGAACTCTTGCCGGAATCCCTCCCAACCGAACCACCGTCGCTGAGTGGCGATGGCGTTGTGCTCCTGAGCGCGAGGTCACGTGATCGACTCCCGGCCACAGCAGCCGCTCTTCGATGAATGCAAAATGCAAGAAAACAAATCTGTGTATATCTAGATTTAATGCATCGTTTACGAACCCCAGGTGGTTAAAATTATTCCGAAACCCTACACCACCTCGCGTCTGTTGCAGCGCCGACGTTGCTTTGGGTGGCTAAAACCCCACGAAACGATCACTGCCTTTAATAACGCGTCTGCCTTTTTTTTTCCTTACGCTATTCGTGGTACCGGCCCACATTGCCATCGCAATTTCTCCGGGATCGAATCGCTTTACTGCGCGCGAGAACCCGACAAGACCGGCGCGTCAAACTCCCGGAGACGAAGGCGTGGAAAACGTCGCCTTACAGCAAACGAATTACGAGCTTAAGGCGTACGCTTGTTGCAGGGAGGATATTTAGGTAGCGTTTCATGTTCCATTGTGTAATTTCGCGCCGGTATAGAGCTGGGCGCCGGTACATTTTCAGGAGAGAATACATATGGATGTACAAAAGCCGAATCGTTATTTGAGTGCTCTCCTGCGTGTGAACTGCTTCACAAGAGCACCAGCAGTCACCGTCAGCGAATTCTAGAAGTACTCGCAACGAAAGCACGCGCTAGCCTTTGCGCTGGCAAACCCGCACCGGCAGCGAGCAACTTGAACGTAGCGGTCTCTCCGCTGCAGGAAGTGGCGCGCGTAGCCAGAACCCCGAGGGTTGTGCTTTCCTCGCGGCTTCGCTGCAGGTATTTGCGAGAAAGTTGACCCCACTTGTTTTGCTATTCTGCATATAGTTGCTTACTGAGAACATGAGGTGCACGGATTAGTTTGTAGTGCGCCTAAGCGCCTAGGCTGCGAGAGCAGCGCGAATTAATGTAGTCCCAGTTAAAACGCACGATGCATTGTTAGGGGAGTATTGTTAGGTGGCGGATTACTTTTTCTTTCTGCTGAATTCGTTTTGTGCATTGCTATTTTGGAGCGTTAAGCCTGGACGTGCTTGCATTCACAAATTGTGAGCTGTCAGATGACAGTTTTTGCTGCTCGAGAAGGAGCTCTGACGGCATGTAAAATGTATTAGGCACGAAATATCGGTAACACTGAAAAGTAAAAAACAAATGCACAACGGTAGAAAATGCTTAACAATTATTTTTTACATGGCTAAGCGTGGCGTGAATGTATGGTATCAACGTTCACCTAAAGTTTAACAAACGTATTAAGGCTTCGCTGAACATTTTCTTTCTTTCATTGTGTTCGTGTACACCGACAATTGATTGCATCGCGTTACGATCACAGATTGTCCTGAAAACTAAGTAGTGGGCGGACAAGGGAATAGAAAGAAGAAAAAGAGAGGAAAGAAAAGCGCGGTGATTACGAGCACGCGCGGGGACGGAGCCAAATGAATTCGCACACGCCATGTGTATCCAAAACGCACAAGAATGCGTTCGCTGTCCTTCCGGGCCTCTCTTCCTCTCTGAACACAATGAAAGGCAGTAAAATATTAAAGGAACGCGCTTCTGTCGTCTCCTTCGTTTCTTTCTGTATCCGTCCTTTGAGGTGACGCATAATGAACTAGTAAACTTGCTGTGGGCTTCATATTGGAGGGCGCTTAATTCCCTTCAACTCACGCTCATAACATTGTCAAAAGATATTTTAAAAAATTGGCAAATGACGCGTCGAAAATGAAGCAAATAATGACCTGTGCCAGTTGCAAATTTCTTTAGAAAACAAGAACAACTCCGAGGGAAACAGCTTCATTAGTAATTTCTATCCAACGTTGTTCTTTCCCCGAATTTTGAGATGTTCGCAGAGGGTTGCTGTTTGCTTCGCATGAAATGCGCAACTTATTAGAGTGCTGATACAGACCCTTCTCCCTCCTCAGATAACATTTCCTTAGTTACATTTTCACACCTTACCGTAAAAGTATGAGCCCTCAAGCCAGAAAAAAAAATTCAGTGTTTCTGCAATATCTTCTATGATGCAACTTCCCGCTCATAGAAGAAAGAAATGGGATACCTTCAAGGAGCCTTATGCTTATAAACACAGCGTTATGGTCCTTGAGGAATAAGCATGTTAAAACTGTGCAGCTACAAGCCTCTGTATTACAGCTACATTAAACAGTGAAACACATAACCCGTGCTAAATTGAGCAAGGCTTCCCGACTTCACATGATCTGTCTGTCATGGTTCCAACGTTCCAACGGTCAAAGTGTAAACTTTGAAGCGCCACATCGCAACAATACAAGTGAAATTCCAAAGAACGCCAGTGTTTGCCCTATAATGGCTTAAACCTTAGTGAGGCTTTGCTCTAGAATAGAGCTGATCGTCATTTTTGAGCCTACAAGCAGTACCACGGCCGTTTGAAGGGCCCATAATAGGAAGCACAGCAGCACTTAGGTCACATGGAAAGCGACAACGTTCGTTCAACAACCTTTTTAAATCCACTTCTTTAGAGGAAGAACAAAAAGTTTGCCTTATAATTGCTTTACGCAATCCACTGCGAACAAAAAAGTGAAGCAAAAGATGGCGCTAGTGATCACCGTGTCGTCTTCTGAAAGGGTGTGCGCTCGGCAAATAAACCACTTGATTGACTCATACGTGTTCTACAGACGTGTAAATAATACATTGTTCTTGTATCAACGTGATGGAAACCCCAATTGCGGAAAGTGACATAGGTGAGGAAATATGCTTTTGAATTCTAACTTCTGCTGAATGTATACTGTTAGTCACGAACATCTCAAACATTAATATAGACAATTAATTTAAGATTGCTCGCGAATCCATTGCATAATCGGTCGAGCGATCGATCGATTTATTCAATAATTCATTCATTCGTTTATTAATTCATGCATGCATGTCGCGTTATGTTCAACGTCCCAAGGGAACACGCACGGCGTCATTCATTCTGCAATGATTGGCTCCAGGATAATTTTAACCGCGGTTCTTTATTTCGCTTCCTTCAAAATGCACCTTCATAGCCGGCAACCAAGCCACTGACGTCATGCTCAGCGGCAGGCCATCTTACCGAAGGACTCTTACTGCCACTGGGTCACCATGGTCGGTGGCTCAAAAAATTTGCACAATTAAGATGCGCTTGGAATCAATTATAAGAAGTGTAGCATTAAAGCTGCAAATACATCTTATTGGAACGTAAGATGGTATCATGCCTTCGCACTTTTGTTGTACCGTTGGGTGATCAAGTGGAGCCACAGTGAACGTGCGATGAATCACTGTACCCGCGTAACTGCACCGTACTGCCTGCTCTGCGCGCAGACAAACCGAGGGTGCAGCTGCGTCTCGGACACCAGATGTCGTTCGACAACATCCGCGAACGGACGGACGTCACCTTCCTGTGCGTCATCGACGCCAACCCACCGGTGGAGGAGGTCCAGTGGATGTTCAACGGTCGTGAGCTGCGGCCCGCTCCCACGGCCGCAGATATGCTTGGCGGGAAGAGGCCCGTGCGCAATAACCTTGTCATTCGCAACGTCGGCACCACCCACTCGGGCAACTACTCCTGCTTGGGAGCCAACTCGGAAGGCGTGGGCACGAGCGCCGACGTCAGCATACACGTCAAACGTACGCTGCACTATATTATTCCCGACTGCCGAAATAAATAAAAAAAACTAAAAAAAACAATGAACTTATGAACATCGCGGGGAGTTTTGTTTCATGCAAAGCAATAGGCTCGGTATTGCGCAGGCTAAAATTAGTTGATGCATCCTTATAGTGTAGTCGCCGGGAGATGCAATCTGAAGGCTCATTACTGATTCCGAGCCTCATGTCGCTCGAGTTGCGATGCAAAACAGTAGCCGAGGTGAGAAAAGTATTGTCGTTTTTCTTTCAAGCGCTACATTGATAAACAACTCGTTCCGTTCTCGCCCTGTGTGTGGTTTTTTTTCGAATCTTTCTGTCACCCTTAGTACCTTCTTCATTACAGGGTAGCAAACTGCATATTTTTCTGGCTAACCTTCCCAACTTTGGCATCTCATTCTCTCGAGATCGTCATTTCATTTCGGTGACCATTAAGAACACTTTAGTGTTTTTCGAAGTCGATTGTATCGTTTATTCGTCTCAGTGAATCTTGTCGAAACATTTGTGTATAATCCACTGAGAACTAGGCAAACGTGCGAGAATTGTGACACACCAGAGTAGCACAGAGCTACAAAATATCTTTGAGCTGTCCAGTAATTATTCTTCGCAAGGCAATTTGCTAGCCGCCTGGTTCGCACAGACGGTAAAGCAGGCACCCCAGAAATGTGTTGGTCCTGGGTTAGATCACTTGACCAATACGAGCTGCTCTTCATCCGCAAAGCTTTTTCTTTCTTCTTTTTAGGGGGGGAGGGGAGAAACCAGCATTTTGTATCTTTAGCAGCTCCGCACTGTTCTCGGTGAAAGTAATTTTTTTTGCATTCAAAAGTTTCGTATCCAAAGTGGTTATGCATTTTCTTTCGAGCTCTTTTTCCCGTTATTCTGTAAACGATAGGTAAGCACTAATTGACTGAAAGCCTCTCTCCTTCTGTGCGCCCCTCCACGTGACACGCAAACCGACGTCGTGCTCGCAGACTCCCCCGTGTGCCGTTCCCACCAGCGGGTGGTGTACACGGCGGCACGCGCCGAGGAGGTCGACGTGTCCTGCGAGGTGGAGGCCCATCCGGCGGCTGTCACTTTCCTCTGGCTCTTCAACTCCAGCCTGCAGAGCCACCAGCTCGACTCGGTCCACTGGAACGGCACCCAGAGCACGGCGCGCTACGCGGCGCATTCCACCGACGATTACGGCACGCTCCTGTGCTGGGCCCGCAACGAGGTGGGACGCCAGGAGCAGCCGTGCGTCTTCCTCGTCGTGCCTCAGGGTGAGTGGGCGGAGCGGCCGTCCGAGCGTCGCCGCGACGTCGACGGGCTCGCGCCGTTGCAATAACGCAGGGTACGCGCACGGCTCGCTTGACTCTCGTCTCTCTGGCTTTTCGGCGTTGCCCTGAATTCCCGATCGCCGCACGCCCAGAGTGGTCGGCATGCCACAGCTGTTTGGGAAAGACGCGGAAATGCTGATTTATACGGTATGCCTTGCCTATTGATGTTGGCAATGTGCTCTTTCTCATATAAGCGGGTAGGCAGATCGCGTGTGGGGGCCTGTGACGTCAGCTGGTACGTGTGCACGGGCGGCTACAAAACACTGCGGGACGCGGGTTCTAGGATAAATATGAAATGCTACTCGGCTCAGGAATAACGCTTCTAATTTATTAGGCTGCTGTGCCGGCCGCGAGAAATACAAGAAATTGAACTTTGACGCCGAGGATAGGTGCTCTGGCTTTTCTGGAAAATTATATTTTCTCCCAAATCTCGTGTCTCGTAAACTTTTGTGGCCGTCTGTACGTTGTGCCTGTGCACAAAGGCCACGTAGTGGAAGAGAGAATGAGAGGGAAAAAGAAAATATACATTTGAGGCGCGTTATAGGCGACATAAGCCCAAATTTCACACGTAATGTCTCGTGTCCAATGTCGCCTTTTGTCACCTGTGTTGTGTTGTCGACACCACCCTTGCCGTTTTTATTGCGATATCTATAATATGGACACTCCAGACGCATTTCTCCTGTCGTGATGTTCCGTATGAACACCATGAGCGATGGACGTTATGGGAGTTTATCAACAACACAAGTCCATTGGGACCACTCTGCGATCAATAAATTAGAGCATAGAGACATCTTCACCAGACAAACATGAGCACGCAGAGCTATGAATAAACTGTCGCGACATACACAATGAATATCCATGAAGTATCCGGCTCTTTGTCGTTATTATACGTGGAGCAAATGATAATTCGCACGCTTGAATTTGTAGAAACAGGAACAAGATATAGAAAATGTGTAAGTTAGTTATGAATCTCACTATCTTCGCAGGTTTAGGTTTATTCAAGAAATTCTACAGTGTAGGCGATGCCTGCAGTTACTATGTGTTTATAGGTAACGTACACTGCCAGATGCCCGAAACACTGCAACACGTACTGTGCGACTGCCCAGCATATATGCTGGAGCGAAGGACGTTAGACAGTTTCTTAGCCAGTGTTGGCAGGCAACTACTGTCCGAGGAAGCTATCCTCGGCCCATGGCCTGACACTGCAATTTCAATGCGTGCAACAAAAGTATTGTTGGAGTTTCTGCAGGACACCAAGCTCGACGAGCGGCTCTAGCGAGGCAACTGTCTCATGTACATAAGCACTCACCACATCTCTTATCATCATCATCCATTCCAATACTTTCACTCCCCTCCCCTCTTCCCCAGTGCAGAGTAGCAGACTAGAGCGCACTAGCTCAGGTCGACCTCTCTGTCTTTCCTATCAATAAATTCTATTCATATTACACAAGAGCTTCTTCAACTACAGCTGAGTGATTTGATTTGTTTTCAGAATCACACACAATATACAGCTTATCGAATTATTTATTAGGCGGCAAGTCTGCTTTCTGTTCGAAGTGCTTAAAAAATCATTCAGTCTACCTTTCAGGTGTGGTGTTATTGCAGATGCATATATATATATAAACAAGAAGAAAGGGGGTTACCCGAGGGCCCCGATTTTTATTAGTCATATCATAAGAAACCAACAAACACTGATGACACCAAGGACAACATAGGGGAAATTACTTGTGCTTAATAAATGAAATAAAGAAACAATCAATTAATGGAAATTAAAGTGGATGAAAAAACAACTTGCCGCAGGTGGTAACCGGACCCACAACCTTCGCATTTCCCACCTGCGGCAAGTTGTTTCTTCGTCCACTTTAATTTCCATTAATTTATCGTTTCTTTATCTCATTTATTAAGCACAAGTAATTTCCCCTATGCTGTCCTTGGTGTCACTGTTTGTTGGCCTCTTATGATATGACTAATAAAAATTGGGCCCCTCGTTTAACCCCCTTTCTTCTCGTGTATTACATAACGAGGGTCTCGAATACGGCTACATTGATGCCTTCAGGTAGCATATGTGGGTTTACTGACTAGTTGTCACAAATCACACACATTATTTGTTCGCATTAAATGGTTAGTTATATTCAGTAAGGTTACTTACATTGCATGTGAGGTATGTGGCGGGAGACTACCAAGACATCAATGTTGTATCGATAAGCAAATTTGGAAGTTACTTTGTTTAAGAGAGAGGGCGTAGTGGAGATGACGTCTTCATGTATAAATCAACGTTTTAATCTACGAAACATCACCCAGACACCTGTGAGCGCACGGCTACCTCTCGGGATAACAAGTTCTGCCTATTTCCTATAGATTGCTCCACTTTAGAATTAAAAGGCTATTCTTCATCAACGCTGATTGGAAGGTCTAAATTTCCTGCTGTAGATTAGTGTACAGCGCTACGACGTGCTTAAGCTTTCAAAACCGAAAAAATGACATTGTAAGGCCTCTGAGTTTTCGATTTACCCACCACATATCCAAGATCACTGTATACATTTTAAGGTATTCATTTCCAAGCCGCTTATGCGCAATGTGTCTGCGAAACGGAGGCTCTGTATATTCTAGACCTGTCCTTCCTTAATTTTTTTTCCCGCGTGCTGTCACAACTATTAAGCAACAATGGCCTTCACAACGAATGTCCCCGATTTAAAGTTTCCGGTTTTATACAGACGCTTCGAGGCAGGACTGCAATTTATGACTCCAAAGCTATGATATATCGCAACTGCTCGGCCACGCAACCTTTTTAAGAATTCTTAGCATGCTCCGTTCGAGTCTTTGAACTCTCGCAATCTTTACCGCCGTCCGAATGTCTTGGGGAAAAAAAATCAATACTGCGTTGTTGCAACGGCATGCAGCAGGGTCGCCACCTATCAATACTCGACTCGCTTATCCAATTCTGCCCTTTCTTTCCCATATCGAATCGCGTATCGTATCGATTCCTTGAATTCGCCTGACAAAAGGGTGCTCGCTGCTTAGCTTGTATAAATGTGGGAGCGCCAGTGAAATATGACCGGCTGACGGGACGAAATATCGCCAGAACGAGACAAAAAAAGAAGTTAAGTCCACTCTTTTTGTTAGCAACATTTATCGTTCTACCGGATGGCTACGTGGTGAATCGCGGCCCGCTGCCATATGGCAGAAAGAATAGGGTTACGAAAGCATCCCTGGTTTTCGAAGGGGAAGAAAGGGAAGATGATGTTACGGTGCATGGCGCTAAAGTTCGCGCAGGCAAGTCATGTCCGTTCAGTACCACCACCTTTTCTTTTTTGATCGAATGAGTTTGGCGGCATTTGTGACATCATTTTTTAAAATTATTTCTTGGAAGTATCCTAACACTGCGCACGTTTTTCATTTACCATGTGGGGCTGGAGTAAATAATGTTTTCAGAAGATACCCCCGCCCTGTGCCGCAACGAGGCACAGGGCGGGGGTATCGCTCCACCATGAAGCAATTGCTTGGGATGCATCGGCTGTCGTTATTATGTTATCCTAGACGGAGTAGCACGGCAATGAGTAGCACATTATTATCTCTCGAGTGACCTTTCACTGCAGTCATCCCTTACTCGAAAGAATTCGCATGCATTCCACGAATTCTCACTGTTCCGAGTATTATGTTATGAAAATGATACGAGTATTGTGCCATTCTTACGTCGTTTCTCGGCGACTAATCACGATGTGTAAGAATTTTTGTTTTTGTGAGGTTAGGACCAAGGACACTTATGTCTGTCCTTAACGTCGCCTCGAGACTGTCACAGGCAGAACGGTGCGCGCTGTTAATGCGCGTTTGCTGCGTACGAGCTGTGAATATATCATTAAGTTCGTTTCTTGCGGCGCTTTCTTTGACCTTTTCTTTAACGGCGAGGGCGAGATGCTCCAGCAAAATACTGTTAATAACCATTTATTTTGGGCTGTGCAATACTGACAGAAGCTAGACTGCCTCATCATCGCAAGGCACAGCCGATGCGGCCTTGTTATCTAAAGGCTTCATCCTGTCATCTTACTGCTAAATTGAAGGAGCTCAGATATTCTGCAGAACGTGACTCATCTTCCTCGAGCTACCATCATGCTCATCAGCAGCAGCATATTGTCGTTTTTGAAGAAAGAATTTAATAAGGATTTATTACTAAAGGTTCATTAGTGTTACAGGTGCCTAATTTACGAAAGCAGATACCTTAATTAAGGACTGCAGCAGAGCCTGCTGTATGAAGAATGATTATTGTAGTTAACAGAAAGCGAAATCAACAGAACAACAAAGAAGTAAATCTAAATAAAAGCCGGAAAATACCGTACAACACTATCAATTATCGAGGTCTCTTGGCTCTCGCTTTGAACATAAAATCCACGAAGAACATATGAAGAAAATCAAGTAACGGTGGATCGACAGATGAGATGAAAAAGTGAAGGTTGTTAAACGTTCAAAGGCAGTTCGTCACATCCATTATAGTCACTGCCATTATGCTTCGCCAGTAACTTCTTCACTTCCACTAGGTTTGGCGCATTAGAGCCTGCACGGCTGCTGCATCATAAAAATCCCATATCATCATCATCATCACTTTCATAAACTTGTAGCCTGGAAACGTAAGTATACGAGTGAAGAATACTTTTTTGGCTGCAAATATCTGCGCGGATGGGAAATCCTTCACAGCTGGCGTAATCTACTTTGGTGGTCCTGACTTAACCAATCTCTAAGTGATGGTGACGTGTCCTGGTGTCCTCTAAAGACTGTACTGACGACCGATGGAGTCGTCGTTTAGCTATTGTGAACAACCAGAGCATAGTAGGGGATCAAGTGACAAAGGCCCCACAAGACATAAAGGAGCTTCTTTTTCTCTTAATCCAGCGGGATGTTCTCATTTTTTGAATGAGCGATGTGTCTCTTATTGGCACTTTGCATGTGGTAGACCGATGAGCTGTGATAAATTTTTTTTTTTTAGACGGAAGAAATTTCTGCAAAAACAAATGATTCCTTTATTAGGGACAAGTGATAAAGTTAAATGGGGCGAAAACTACGCACACGAGAAGAGCCTTATTCGAAGCGATATCATTGTTGGGAGTTACGAATGGAAGTTTCAGCAGGTATTCGTGGGTGCATACCGAGTCAAATGATACGCTTGAAAATAAGTTGACGAAACCTATGTAAATAATTGTTCGGCTTTGGTTATGAGCTGGTGTTAGCCTAGTGCAAGTACTTTCATGTAGCTCATGCATTCACCGTGATGTTAAACTGAATAATCACGTTTTATAATCGTCATCATCATCATATTTTTCTTTGTTCATTGCAAGACGAACGCTTCTTCCTGTTAATATCGTAACGGGAGTCCGGCGCCTTGAATGGGTGCCAAGCGGTACACGAGACACCCAAATCTCAGCCGTTCTAAAAACCAAGTATTCCACTGACCCACTGCTACTCTAGCCTTCTGTTTGCCCTACTCTTCCTCTTCTTTCAGTTGCGGCGTTCTTCGTTGCATTTACAATATTAGCTTCTAAATTTGAACTAGAGTATATCTGTTAGCGGAATTTTCTGCTTAAGGCTCTTACCACCATCTTTCTGACTCGCAAGATTAGGTGCACACCATTTACTTCTTATTGCGTCGCTCGATGCGCTGGATGTTGCTTCTTCTGTACCTATTTTGCTGTCTGATAAGTTTGAGCCGCCGTTTGAAGTCAGTATTTGCAGGAAGCGGTGATTGTGTGTGAGGTCTGTCGCGAACGTTCGTGCATAACGTTAAAAAAAACTTCGCCAACTTGTAATAAAACCAACGCGGTTACCTTCAAAATGTTTTCCAAGAGACACAATACGCTGGTTTCCCGTCTTCTCCCATTGATGGAAGTTCCTTTCGAAGTTCAATTCTGTTATGCGCTTCAGCGGTAATGTCGCTTCCTTTCGAATTGTCGTCACGTCCCCGAAATACGACCTCCGGAGAACCAGTTAGCATTTGGCCTGCAACGAAAATTGTAGGGTGCTAAATGCGGTATCTAGGAATGGTCTTCTCGCACCGTGAAGACAATTGCGTGTAGAAAGCTCGTGCACTGTGTATACAGGCGTTCAAGCCATGCCCCCCTATTTGGACAAATTTGGTCGCACGAGGCCCACGCAATCCCTTGAACTATTCACGACCTCCACGTAGAAAGCGGCACCGACAGTTTCACTTTTTGGTTCAGCATTTTACGAAAGTAAAACAAAAGAAAAGAACAACGTCATCAACACGACTGATTCTTTGCTTTCGTCTACCGCGCTTCTTTTTTGTCATTGGCTCGTTTTTCTTTTTGCACTCCTTGCCTTGTGACTAGTGCTTGATGTAGTATTCCTAAACCAATGTTTCGTCGCCGGTGATGAGCTTTTGCAACAATTCCTTGCTGTCGCCTGAAGCTTTCCAGTGAATGCAACTTTCTTTTCGTCTCGACTCTTCCTCAGACGTACGTATATAGTTGCGGCACCATCTTGAAAACCAAGCGTTTTAATTTTCAAAATTTCTCTAAATATCGGGCGAACGAATGAGTTTCCCGAGACCTGCCGTTTGTGATATTAGAGTATCACTGATTCGGTGGCAACTGAGTCTAAGCAAATGTACGCGATCGATATTTCCATCTTCGCAGGACGGGGAGGGGCGTCCTCATTTTGCATCTTCAATGTTTCGCAGTCTTCTCGGAAACGATGGACCCACTCCAACACAGTTCGTTTCTTCAGGAAATCGTTTCCGTGGGCCTTCTGCATTATTTAATGAATTTCTGTATCTTCATTGCCGAATTTATTAAGAAATTTAATATTGATGCTTTGTTCCGTTTGTTCGTCTAACACCATTTCGACAATTACTAAAAGCAGGTTTCAAGTCGAGTGCGTGCACTAAATTGAGCCTTCCAATACAGAAGGCCGGATCGTATTACAGGTTGACCGGACTGTTTCAAATGGTAAAAGCGAGAGAAAACGACGTCGATAAACGCACTCAGACTTTGTTGCCGACTCACTGCCTCTAGTTTTGGGACAGACACCGTACTTTTCTTTTCAAAAATAGGTGAGCTACCTGTCACGGCGTTTTCTTTCGTTAATTTTTTTTGTCATATCGATCACCATCCATTTTTTTCCAGTAGGTTATTTTCCTCCCGATGCTCGAGGCCTTTTTTAAAAATATATTACAAGAAATAAAAGTGGTTGGGAGTGAGCTTAGTTTTAGCTTTCGGGCGCGTGTCTTGTTTATGAAAGTGTACGGGTGTCATGATATAATATGACTATTTATGACCATTTTCCCTATGACCTAATATGACCATCTTTACAATGCAGGGACCAGAATCCAGTTATCCGACGAGACTCTGCTGACGATGCTGATATCGGCAGTCACGGTTCTGTTCCTGCTGCCGCTGTGCATCATAATTGCGCTTCGGCTGCGTAACAAGCGAAATGACGAGGAAGGTAAGCGTGGCTGGAATTTATCTGTTTTCCTCACTGATGTCGACCGGTCTTCACCATATACCGTCTTGCGTAATGCTCCTACCATTGCTTACTTCTGCCACTTGATAGAAGTGCAGAAAAAAGAAGAATAAATGAAAAGACCGTCTACTGCTCTAAAGAAAAGGGGTTACGTGCAAAGTGGCGGAAAGTAGCCGAACAACTCAATGAAACAAGAATGTGGGCGGAGCATAACGCATTCTTCTTGTACATTTATGTGCAACTTATGTGATAAATGGGCTTGAAGAACGTTCGAAGCAACGGATTCCAAAATAAAGCACCTGGTGTCGCCGTTATCAAGCAATGGTGGCTCCATGGACTGTATAGCAACAAATTTATTTGCGGTTGACTTTATCTGCGGAGGGTTGATTCCAGCAGAGGTTTTGTTCAATATCATGCACGAAACCACCGCACGATTCTGAACAAAAGGATGCATGGCAATTACAGCACTCAATCCGTTCAGCGAAACGAGTCAGAGTGCAGGTATGAGCAGAGTGCTCTCACAGGCCGTTTACTCGAACTGGATAAAAAGTGTACCTTCTATACTGGCCACGACCGAAAACTTTTCGCTTTGTATTTAGGAGTGGAAGCAAGAACAAAGCGAGCAATAACGTGGTGTAAGCATAGAGTAGTTGTATCTAGCTCAGTTCTGTTAGGCTGCGACAGCAGTGCTCAGTTGAAAGGTGGCGCAGCAAACTGTGATGTATACCTGCCTGACACAGCAGATCCACAATACAACCTACGTAACTGCTCCAGACGGACTGTACGCAGTAAAATTAAATGAATGTCTGAAGGAACGCTTCGGCGATTGAGGCATGAGAAGCTCCGGTGGATGTTAAATCTCCTAGACTGTACGACGCTAAATCTAGACAAAGTGAAGATCTCGACGCATTCCCTTGAAAACGTCCTCCGAGATCACCGCAGTAAAGAATGTTAGCTGCGGTGTGGGCTTGTCACCGAGGCAATGCTGTGCAAGATGAGAGGTAAGACCGCTCAGCTTTTCCAGTCGTGTTGATCTCACCTTGCTCTTCTTGTCCTTCTTGCTCAGTAGCTGCGTTTTTCACGCACTTGAGCACGGTTGACTTTGACTGGTGCTTTATCACTCGTCGACAAATTCCATTGTTATGACATTTGGCATAAATATATAGAAATACCATTCATCTGTGATCTTTCATGTTGTTTGGTTTTTTTTTTCTGATGTCTTTTTTTATTACGGCATTCTGTTTAGCAATGACTTGTCTGTAAATAGATTCTATTACTTCTTGAACGCTGTAACGTAAGTCTGTTCCAAACTCTTCTATTCCATTTCTGTAATCAGTCTACCACGATTGTCAAACATTTTTCGGGCCACTCTCACTACACTTGGCTGTCACGTGCCGTCAGGAAAACTACGAGAACATCTAATTTAATAATATGTGAACAGAGTGATTAAGCATGACTGAACCGAATAAAATATAAATAATGATTTCTGATCCTACACCTTTTTCTTCATCAGTCCTCCGCTGTCGGTCAAAAGTTTGCGTGCTGCGCCCACTTCGTCGGTCTGTCACGCCATGTCACAAAACAGCGAACGCTAACCCCGTTGAATTGACGTTCACGAATTAAAGAGCATTTAATATGCCGAACAAAGCTGAATTCTTTTTTTTTTCGGAAACGCCGGACAATGCCCAGAAAGGAATAGAAGATGGCTGCCCGCCGATCACTCTGGCACTGGCTACTTGGAGCTCAAGAGGATCAGGATCTACTTGCATATAATAAAAATGTTCGCGTGGCAGCAAAATGTTGTCGAGACCTTTCGGCACGTAGGCCACAATACTCTGCCAGCTGTTCTTCGCCGAGTACGTCTTTCAGCGGCATTTCCACTCGTCCGCTGCAAGCCGCTGCAATTTTGGACCAGCCACCGCAAGCTAGGCAAGCGGAAGCGGGTCAATCGCAGGCTCCACCGCATCCCTGATGATGATGAAAGCGGTTTTGCGTGGCGCAAGGACCAAGTATTTCCAAAGAGCACCAAGCACCGCACTCCTCGTCCGGTTATCTACTTTGACTGAGCTAGCCCGCCACCAGCAAAATCCTCTCCACTTCTGCGTGATCTTCGCCTCTCGTTGGCCAGTTAGATGAGAAAAAAAAACCTGTCAAGGTAGACCGTGCGATTTGCTTTAAAAGAAAAAGGAAATTACTTCCTGTAAACGAGCATGGCGTTTCATTAGCATGTCTAAACAATGCTGCGGGTCACCGCACGTCGCTTGCGTCGGTGGTTACGTAAATTTGATATCAGGTGTTTGGAATACTGGAGATTTGAATACCTTTATTTATTTATTTATTTATTTACCAGTACCTTACAGCCTTCAAATTTGAGTAAGGGGGGCAGTAAATAGAAGATATATAATATATATGACATGCATAAAACAATAGCACTTAAGATAACACAATCGTAACTACAGCCGAAGTAGAAAAGAATTATTTCTTCACTAGTCACTAATATAAAAAATAATATAAGAATAAGGAAATAATTAGACCGAGTATTTTCAATCTGGACGAGTAATTAACAAGACCAGAGTGTTACGCAGCGTTAAAGATTTAAAAAAAACAGTACTAATGCGAGTTAGCACGTAACGTTAAAAATAGCGACAATACGGTACTAACGCGGCGATAAGGTGCAAAACGAAACGTATGCCAAGACAACAAAGCACGGTGCGACAGAGTAAAACCTAACATTTTATTAGTCATACAGTCGGTCAGGGCATCACGGAATGAATAGTAGTTGGACAAGCATGCGATGCTACCCTGGGCAGAATTGCAAAACCTAACGGCACGGGGAAAAGCAGAGTAACAAAATGCATGTGTAAATCCGCAAATGTGGGCATAGCTAAAATGATTATGAAGCCTCTGTGACGTGGAGTGCGGTCGTTTCACGCACTCTGGCACTCGAGTGGAGCGAGTTAATTTGTGAAACAGTGTTAAAAGGGCAACGTCTCTGCGAGTGTGGAAGAATTGTAATGAAAGTGTGTTTTATTTGTGTTACACTGAACTGATAGCTGTAATCGTTTAAGATGAAGCGGCTTCACCTATTCCGAATCCGTTCTAGCATTTCAATTAAGTATTTATGGTGAAGGGACCAAATGGGGGACGCTTACTCGAGCTGCAGACAAGAGTAATATACCGTAGCTTGCCAATATTAGAAGGGACATTTTTTTAAGTTGTCTCACAAGTATCTCAACGATTGAAGTTGATAGCTGCAATTAACATGGCGTGTTTTGACCAAGAAAGAGTCCATGCGAACAGAACTCCTAGATATTTATATTGTGTAAGCATTTTCAACAGTGTAATTATTATTGTGGTATGGATACGATGAAGTTGTAGGCTTCCGGGTAAACGCCATTATTTTGCATGTTGAAGTATTTAAGGTCATTATCCATTTATTGGACAAGCTGATAACTTGTTCAAGGTCTCGCTTTTGAACTTTCTTGGGCTGAACTTTCTTGGGCTCTGAACTTTTGCTTGGGCGATAAATTGCGCAGTCGTTGGCGAATTTTGCAATACTGGAGGACACATTGTTTGGCAGGTCGTTAATAAAGATTAGAAAAGGCAAGAGACAGAGGACGCTACCGTGTGGTGCGCCAGAAGAACCCTCTATTGCGGAGGAAGAGTAGGTATTTGCAATAGGAAACTGCTGACGATTAGATAGAAAGTTTCAGAGCCATGACAAGGTCAGACAGTCCAATCTGAGTTCTTACTTTTGCATGTACTAGAAAAAGATCGAACCACCAGAATTCAAGCCTTTACAAAACTAAACTGCCAAGCTCTTGTAAATGGGTGTGGATAAAAATGAGATAGCCTGAATGATTGGACCAATTTAGTTGGCAATTATAGGGTAATTTTGCTTAACCCACTACCAAGGTGACTGTTAACATACTCACCCTGTTGCAGGTGGTACGTATCCACCAAACCAAGGAACACGAGTCTCCGCGCATGCAATCCCTGGCCGCATCTTGGTGTAAAGGCGTGTCGTTTCAGCCCCGTCCTGAAAGTGAAAAAATGATGCAAACGCTTTCCCTAATACAGCGTGAACACGGTACTGCAAAGACGCACACAAAATTAGCAACACGTTCGCTGCCTAAAATATGATCGTTTACCCGGGAAACCCTTATTATATATGCACACGCGGATGTTGAACGCGCGCACCACGGAAGTCCCCAGCATCGTGTCTAGTACATATATCTCCCGTGTACCAGGAGTGCCATTTTCCTATCTGTAATAGTGTTAAGTAACCTTGGCTCACGCATTTATCTTCATTCCGCTTTATTAAAAACGCTTGCATAATCTCTCAGTACCTCGTATCGTTGGTCTAAGCGAAAAAGTGTCGTTATTTGCGTGTGCCCTTGCAGTGTCGTGCTTGGTCGCCCAGTATTACGCAAATGAATATTTACAAACTGGCTGAATTAGACGTACTTCTATGTAAATTCCTCTAAGCAGGGGGTTCCATGGAAATTTTACCTTGCATTGTGCAGCTTTCACCTGCAAACAACGCACTGAATTGTGTTTTTTTTTTCTTGGTAGAGTTCGTTTACGCGTGTCAAAGCGATTGAAATGAAAAAAAAAAACACGGACAAGGAAAAGGACCGGACACCATCGCGCCCATGATGTCCTGTCCTCTTCTTTGCCCGTGTATCGTTGCGTTACCATAGCTTCGAGAAACTGAAGTATGCATAGATTACAAGCAAAAACGTACCGTTTACGAGTAGAGGCATACTATGAATAAGCACCAAAGCAAAAAGTGCGCTCCAAGTGGCACGCTAAAATACCAGCCACGGCATTGACTTGCTCGTGCGTTCCACATTGCCTTGGCACAGGAAGGCTCTGTGAACCTTTACATAGTATGGTACACTGGGAAAAGAACCACGCAATTAGTAATTCTGATCATTTGCAGCTGAAATATGCAATGAAAGCCGGTATATCATTTTTTATTTGCGGATGTTTGTCTAGTGCATCACAAGTTAGTGAATGTTTTCATTGCATGGTCGATCGTCTGTAGCAGTGTTAATATATCTAATAGCAATTAGGTTATCTCTTCAAAAGTGGACCAAACAGTATATTGTACGCTCTGGAGCAGCGTGTAGTAGGGATTTCGTTCATGATAACTCTATGTTATCGGCAGTTTGCCTTCGCTAATCATATGCTTGCAATCATGATTGACGAGAGCCTTACAAACCACCGTAGACTGCGAAGTGGGTTTTAATATGGGCCCCTGCAACACCCACAGAAGTGTTGCTCCACAAAAGCATCGCATTACTTTTCGATTTCACGGACACGTGTGCTCATAGAAACTCGGTAGATTGGCCGAAATTTAAATGAAAACATTCCTAGTGCCAGCGAAGCCGCATACCGCGCTTAGTGTTTCCCAATATAGCTGCAAGGCACATCAAGCTTGGGCGCGCTTCTGCCATCTCTTATGCCCTGGAGGTCCACGTGTTTGTCCCTTCCTGCGTCCTATTGTTTCTGCTGCAGTTGTTTCCCCAGATTAGTCGCTAGGCGCACCAGAAACGCGCATGTACGTTCAGTTGAGCCATAGATGCATGTGTATAGCCATGCTGTGTGAGCGAACTTGCTTTCTGAATGAAGGAAGAAGGCACGGAGGGTAAGAAAGCAAAAAGACCTATGTGCACGATGATAACAGAGCCAGTGGGTCATGTTCCGACAGAAAGAAGCTGACTCGCTCATTGTCGAGGAACAAGCCGTACTTCCGGCCCATTGTGGGTATCTCATTGCCATGTTTTATTCCGTTCTGTATTTTTGCTACTGTCGCCTCACTGTTTTACCTCCCAGCTTCCCATCGTGGCCAGGTTATTCCTTTCTTATAAGACACTGTTCATCGAGTATCACTACCAATGCCTATATTAAGATGACTGGCCCTAACGTAGCCTATCTTTCTAGTTCAAATGCACGCGCGGTCAGATGAGATCGATTGTCGTTGTTTGGTTATATTATATAGGTCAATATATGTTATAGGATATGGATTGCGCACATAGTCATGCATAGCTATAGCAAGGAGGGTTTTCTCGGTGTCTGGTCGACAGCTATTCTTTCCTTTTCTTTCACGATTGTTTAGATCCTTGATACATACTTAAAGGGTATTGCTATTTATGATATTGCATCAAGTAGTGGAGCTGTTCCTTGATCCCGGTGTCCTCCAATGTTTTGCATCTTCCTGGAATGAGTGAGTGACTGAAATAACTTTATTAGGTCCAGAGAAGACGCAGTGGAGACCCCGCCCGGTTAGTCCCATGTAGGGACCATCAAGCCGAGTTTTACGGCCCAATGGCGGGCACTCAGGACGGCCAGGGAGCTCCATTTAGGTCTTCGTTTGCCCCGCCCCTCCTCCATTTGTGAGATGGAGGCTGACGGAACGCTTTAAATTGAAATAGAATGAGCGACGAAACGACGTGAAAATGAAGTTGAAAGGCGATAAGTATCGCCTACGTGTGAAAATAATGATATTCACAGTTGTCGCTCACAAGATATTGTTCTTTTTTTTACCTTCTTATACATCATTAGGTACGCAGTACCTGCCGTGGTGGCTTAGCGTCTATGGTGTTGCGCTGCTAAGGATGAGGTCATGGGATCGAACCCCGGCCACAGCGGACGCATTTGGATCGGGGCCAAATGTAAAAACGCGAGTGTGCCGTGCATGGGGGCACGTTAAAGATCCCCTGGTGGTCAAAATTAAACCGGAGTCACCCATTGTGGCGTGACTCATAGTGAAATCGTCATTTGGTACATAAAACCCCGGAATTCATTCATTCACAAAGTTTGAAGAGCCTCGGCTTTCAAGCGTTTGGCCTTTATTATACTTTTCTTCCATTATATTTGTCCAGTTTACATATACCAGGCCAGTGGTTAAAGATAGACAAAATATGATGCGTAGTGAAGAAAACAATACACGTAAATCATAAAAAACAAGTTTTCATGCATTATTCTTTGCTGCTGATGCATCAATCACATACCTCCAAGTTAGAAAAATACAAACCACGTGTATCTTCGATTGGTCCTATCAGAATTGCAGGGCGGTCTTCAATGGTCCCATAAAATAATGACCTTCTATTGCTATCACTTAACATTTCTCTTTTCCTTTTTCAATTTTGCGCTTAGCGCTGCATTCTTTTCCCGCAGATTTCGCAGCAAGACCGCATGTCAAGGTAGAGATTGCTAAGTATATCACTTGGAACTGTTGCTTTTGCGGCTTGTCCAGAAAAAAAAAGAAGAATGCCAATTAACCTGTATCTGCACTCCACGTGGTCGCTTGCCGCGTCTGCACTACGACAAGGCATGACCGTCTAGATGAGTTTCTGTTACTCGCTGTGGCATGGGTGATGTGGACAATGACGAATGGCTCACTCTAAGAGAAGTTCGCACATTTTTTGCTGGGGGGATCAGAACTAGGCAAATAACATGGCGTTTGGCTATGTTCAATGATCAGGTCTATAAAACGCTGTCCCATGATGGCGGGCTAGTTTGTTCAGATTCACGATCAAAATGGCGCAGCGCGAGTAGACACAAATAGAAAAAGAAGTCAACATGAACACAGTACCGTGTGTGTGTCTTCTATCTGCTTTTGTCCGGTTGCACTGCACACCCTAGTAAAATATGACACATTACTGCGAAATTTCAGGAAAATCAGAGCACCGATCAGGTCATGTTCTTTTCAAATCTGTGACAGCAAAACGCGCATAATATATATATATATATATATATATATATATATATATATATATATATATATATATATATATATATATATAGCCTGTGCATATTCTTCCCGGCACTAGCGATTGCAGTAGCGAATGTGATACGTCGACTGCTATCAATCTTTCGTCTAGAGTTTAGGCCTGGCAGAGTTAGCCAGCGCCAGTTAAAGCTACACCCATGATGGGTGGTATGTATGTATGTATGTATGTATGTATGTATGTATGTATGTATGTATGTATGTATGTATGTATGTATGTATGTATGTATGTATGCATGCAGTGCGTTTTAGATTGCATGTCTCGAAAGGACAGAAGATTATCGATATTCCTTCGCATGCTGATTAATCAGGACACTAAATTCCGTTGACTTCGCAATCTTTCGTGGCTCTTTTGTTCACAGCTGCTTTCCTTTGAAGGACGCGTTTCTTGTTTTATATTATAGCACTGCGCTATGAAATGAACAAAAATAAGCAACAAAAATAATTGGACGCGAAATAACAGATTTCTTGTTTATGTCTTCATCGTCAACCAGCTTAACACGAAGCAGACCGAGGGCATGCCGTGGAAGAGGGCCTGACTCGAACAATTATCAGCGTGCAAGGCCTAATCATGCTTTCAAATCGCGGACAAACATTTGTCTGTGTGAACGAGGAGCGTCAGTAACGGTTGTCGCAGGCCTGATTTAGGTACAGGCAGAACATACCAGTTGCGCCGCGATAAAGCTGCAAAATAAAAAAAAAAAGTCGCGGACGCTTTCCAAGTTCTTTCCACCAGCGTCGCATACAAGCTTGTTCCCAAGCAGACGATTCACAGCGCTCTCTGCCGCACGCCTGCGGGTTGTCGCTGTTCTTTCCCTGCAATTATAACTCCTTCGTTTGTTCGCCTTCGCCCACCGACGGGCCTGACTTTTCGCCTGCCCACGCATCCCATCCAGTGCGTGGGCAGGCGGCGTGCAAGCGGCCGAGCAGCGGGCGTTTGTAATGTGGGCCATTTTTTTGTCGCGTCGAAGAAGCGAAACCTAAATTCAATTACCGCCAGTAGATGAGCGAGCGAACGGAACGTTCGTGACGCACCAGCCCTGGCTGATCTTGCCCTTTGTGCCCGCTCGCAGCACTGGCCCAGTTTCGGACACAGCTTGGTTTTCGCGTGTGTATACGTACGACGCCTGACGAGACGCGAGCGGCACAGCTGAATCTATCCCACCCTTTTGAGGCTGCCTGAAAACAAAAACGCAATAACGAATTTTCTCGCCTATGGTGCTCTTAGAGCCTTGCTGCGGACACAGTGACACACACGTCTCGCACTGATTTTACACACATTAGTTTGAAGGGGCATGTTTGTGTGGCGCCCAAGAAAGGGCGGGCGTTCGTTTTTAGTGGCACACGAGGAAGCCGCAAAGTACGAAATCTCTGGGGGGCCTTTTGCGAAGGAGGGAATATAGGATAACGACAATACGCAATGCCACGTGACGCAACAGAAAACAAATATTACATAATAACCATAAAAAGAAGTATATTGGCGTGCCTTAAACTGCAGGATGGAATGACGTGCACAGTGCATGAACCAAGGGGAATACTTGTAAAACAGAGTTTAAAACGTAGTCAGTGACGGCTATATTTCTACTTTCGGCTTAATTGCCCGCGCTTGAATCAATATTTAGTGGGCTAAGAACGGTGAATGCAGCTTGTGCTAAAGGCGATGCTATCCGCCTTGATTTTCCTGATGAACGATGCTTCTTCCGAACCCTTCCTTCGTTGTCCTTCCAAGCTGGACTGCGTAGCCGCGTAGCCACGCGGCTACGCGTCTACGCGGCTACGTAGCTACGCAGTCCACGCGTAGACTGCGTGGACTGCGTAGCCTTAAATACATACAGTCTTGACCAAAAAGCTGAAGCCACTGTCAAAGGCCGGGGAGCGGCTGCTCTCCGATATCGCGGCGCTGCCACCGTCGGAGCGCGCCGCTGCTCGCTTGCGCCGAGAATAAAGAGGTCGAGGGAAGCATGTCTCTTAGTCTCAAGCGTCGTTTTATCACAGGGCTCGTGAAAAACTAGTGCGGTGAGTGCGGCGCGAAGACGACGATGGCGAAGCGGATTACGAGACGTTCACTTGAGGGATCACTAGCCGTTTGTGCGCAGGCGCGTGTAAGAGCGGGTGCGAGAGAGAAAATCTGGGGGCTTTTTTTTGCTCCTTGAATATATTATTCTGCCTGGGCACTACGGAGGAGGTTTATTAGCGCGTCTTGTATGCGTTTGTCCCCTAGACATGCCGGCATTGCGGATTGCGGTCGAGTTTGTTCACGCTCCGCCATTGGCTGGCCGCGCAGTGAAGCAGTAGGCAGGGACGCTGGTGATCGTTGGTGATCGTTGGTGACGTTGGTGATCGCTGTGTCTGAAGAGGCAAAGTTCTGATTGGGGTTGTATAAGTCGCGGGTCGCTTTTGTCGTCGCGACGACAAATTGGATTTTTTACAAGCAGTGCTCCAGCAGGGCACATGTCCCAGGCAAACGGAGGCCTCAGGAGAGCACCTGAGGTTATTATCAAGGCGGCGGAGCAGGATCTCCAGGGCACCCAAGAGGTAGCGGGGGGGTCTAAGCTGGAAGAAAGGCGGCCTGTGGGTTGGGGCCGTGGAGGCTGACGCGTGCCAGGGGGCGTTCGTATAAAAAATTGGCTATCCGCGATAGCGGACAGCCGATATTATACACCCCTGGCACGCACAGGCCTGAGCGAGCCCCAGCCCACGGGTTAGTCCGGGTTTTAGCTTTGGTGTCCCCGTTGCCGCTCTGTTGTCCTGGAGGCGCTGCCAATGATGCGAAAAAATGACACGTTGTTACAATTAGTAAAAAATACGATCGAATAAGAATAATTACGTCCAGCCGCCAATAGCGCGAGCGCCGCTGGTGAGAGACAGTCTGTCCGACACAGCGGGTGCTAAATAGGGTGTCAGTTCCCGCTGCTTCACCTATTTTATTGTGCCTGACCGAGCGCAAACAAACTCGAGCCCACTTCGCAGTACCCTCCTGTCTAGGCACAAAGGCCTACAACACGCTCTAAGAAACCTCCTCCGTAATGCCCAGGCAGAGTCATATTGGGGGCGAGCTCCACCACTGGAAAAGCTGGCGTCACCATCGGCGCGACGTGACATGAGGGATCGCGTGGACACAGCGGCCGCGTCTAGCCGCGTCCGCTGCTTCGGAAGCGCCGAAGCGAGCTGAAAACGAAAGTTTAAAGTCCCACCTGCGCCGCGGTTCTGATTAAGTGGTGAGGCTTTACTGCCTTGGGTGTCTGCTTGACAACATCTGAAGGTACTATGATAAGTATTGGTGGCCTTTGGAGGCGTGCAGCATGGTAGGCTACTGCTCGGTGCCGCAGTGCCGGACATACGCAACGGAGCCCGGTGTCAGCCTTTTTCACACGTAGCCACAGCGCAAGGAGCTGCGTGAAGCTTGGCTGGCGAAACTTGGAACCGGCAGACAGCCAACGGCCACAACTCGGGTATATATATGCAGCAAGCACAGACGCGAGGAATATTTCTGCTACGGCGCCGGGACTGCACGATGTTCGTAGTGTAGCAGAAAACTCGCACTGAGACGCTCGCCCACGCCCGCTGCCCGGCTAATGTCATGACGCTTTATTAGATCTATGAACTTGTTGATGCTAGATTCTGGCAAGTTCACTAGAATGGAAAGGGAGTGGTAACAAGCGCATTAAAAAAAGGCATGGCATATAATCATGTTTGTGTTATGAATTAATGCAGTGGATTACGAAAAAGAAGCAGAGAGAAATCGCACGCTGAGAAGACCGACAAACATACAGTGCGACGTAACTTCAGAAATAATATTGAAATGTCCAAGAATTTAGAAGACAAGAAAATATCGAACGGTCGCGATGGCACATTATAGTCGCCGTAGGCGTCGAAGTCTTTACAACGAAATTATTTTTGAACAGTTCTGTTAGCGTCCACGCAACAATGGTTGCTAGTGTGCCGTCAAATGCTCATATGCTGCAGCCTGAAGCTCACGGCGCGGTGCGAAAACGCGCTCCCAGCGAAAGCAAAACATTGTGCGCGGACATGCATGCAGACGCGCTGTCGGTCGCTGCGAACACGTGCGATTGCTGCATTGAGACTTCATTCTGTTATGCTCCATTTGGCTATACAGACAGCCCACTATAAGAACATATTTCACATAGTTTACTCTCAGAGTTTGCCATACTTTCACGCAAGAAGCTGGTTCGGGAGACTCCATCGTGGCGACCACGCGCAGTTGCGTTCACTGTACGTATTCGGTAAAGAGATAGCGTCTGTAAACAATGCTGTGCTTTCAATTTGCCCAAGATTATTATATCGACAGTCAAAAACTTCCCTCGTTTTGAAAGTACCTACATAAATGTCCAGGAGGGCTGCCGCATGGTGTTTTATTGAGCGCCGTAAGCGAAACCATGAGGAGTGCGCCGCGTGATCCCTAATACTACTCAAGGGAGGCGCTTCCGACAGATGGCGACTCCGTAACTCCTCGCCGCCAATATTCAAGGAGCAAAAGGCCCCAGATTTTCTCTCTCGCGCCCGCTCTTACTCGCGCCTGCGCACAGACGACTGGCGATCCCTGAAATGAACGTCTTGTAAGCGGTGGCCACCCGACCGGCTAGCATGCCGGTCGCAGCCTATGCTGGATGAGCGGGCGGGGTCTCTGGCGACCGCTGTCAAACGCGATACGCTCAACCTTCGCAATTCCGAGTATCCTAATCATTAGTTAATGTTTTACGGGACAAAATTAAAGGAACAACACTATGTCTAGTCCTGCGCATCGTCGAATACGGGCACTTTGCTAAGATCGAAGCTGCGATCTGACTTCAGCAACTGAATGCTATATTAAATAATGTACCACAATGGCATCCCGTATTTGTCATTATTAATGTCACAAGTAGCAAACTAATCGAGAAAGCATAAGCTTCAGGGTGGCACCTGCATCTTTCGTTGAAATCACAGGGGGAGAATGCCTTCAAGGCATCGAGTGTGGTTTGGTCGGTGGTTTTCCCGAACAGTTGCAGCTTGCCCTTGTGTTTGACTGTAAACTGGCCAAGGTCTCTCGTTGAAATCACGTTCGGTATAACAATTTTTTTTTAAACTACCTGTGAAGCCCTTTCTCGTAGAGACGAACGACACCTCAGTAAACTATATCCAAAGTACTTCTTCCAGTAGACCCATGACAGCGACAGCACCGCCGGCATGACGCCTTCACGGTGCGAGGATCTTATAATCTCGTGGCCGCGTTGTGCTTCACGCGTTTCAAACGCGTGATGCCCAAAGCAAACGGGATGAACTTACACTGACCTCATGTGTTCTTGAAAGTGGGCCCTAACGACAATGAGGCACTATGCACGAAGATATAAAAAAAGCCCAGGTAGTGGGCACTTTCCAAAATGCTGAGGGAATGGGTCTTACTCAATCGGCTACTCATGCAGGGCAAACATCTTCTAGCCCGGAAAAGTTTTCATAATCTCACTGCGGGCTTATTTAAAGAACTGCAGCGTCGAACGCAATCGTGTGGTCGTTCCTTGGTGGAGAAGTGCCGCCTACGTATTTGAATATTGTAACGGTGGTTACAGGCTCTTTCCGAAGAGAGCCTTTGTAGCCCAAATTACTGCGTCTGGTCCTTTCTATACAAACGATGAGTGAATTACCCGCATATTACAATGAAACCTGGAACAACGCTAGACAGCGCTGAGAGATGTCAGCTTTATATTTTATTTTATTGTTTTCATCGCACCAAGAAATGCATTCGAAATGTATATCTCAAAGCATAATGTGAAGAATGTTGCTCTTGAATGTGTAGGATAAAATTGTAATGGTAAATTTCGATGATTAGGACAATTTTTATACTGTAATGCGCTGCATGGAAGCCGCGCAATTACGCCCAGGCCACCACATTTACTCGTACGAAGCGCCGTACAACGGCGGCCGCAAGACGAGCTCGCAGCTGGCAGAGCGAACGGTGCACTAGTTTTACACTAGCGCAGTTATCAAAGCATGGTTGAAAGTAAGAGACATGCTTCCCTCGCCCTCTTTATCCTCGGCGCAAGCGACCAGCGCCGCGATAGCGCAGCGCCGCCGCTCCCCAGCCGTTGATAGCGGCTTCAAGTTTTTTTACCAAGACGGTACCTTTAGCCTGAGTTGTATTTTAGGAGTCACGCAAACGCACCACACGCTCGCGCACGTTATCTGTACCGGATATGATTTTTCACCTGGCCAGTAACTTTTGCTGCTGTACACTGAAGCGGCGAGCCACTCGTTCTCGCCAGCACTAAAGTCATAGTTGATGGCTGATGCCTGCCTCGCGCAAGAATGTCCCCGTCTCTAGTAATTCCTTTCTAGAGGGATTCTCTTTCGTTTTGCGAAAGACCTTGTTTGCGGTAGGCATCATTCACTTCTGTGTTGTGTAACGTTCTTCTTTTTCGTTTTTCTCCTTGAAGCTGCTTTTTCGCCTTTTTGCTTCACTTCTTTAATTGAAAATTGTGTTTGCTCTCACTCGGTGCTTCGTTATGTTACCAAAAGAGAAACATTCTGAACCAAACGTTGAGTGTCTGTCCCATCTCAGTGTTTCTGTCTGAAAAATATATATATTACAAAAGTTCTCTATATTGAGAAAGTTCTCTTGCACCAGCCAGCTATCAATGACAAGAGGAAAGCAAAACAGGTAAAGAACGTACAAATGTTATTTTCATTACGCGCGCACTTCGATCAAGCTTACGAGCATGATGCGTTGTATGCACTCATTGGGAGAAACTGAAATTCAACGACTGAAGCGAAAATAGGCAACATCAAGCCAACATTTCTCAAGGTTTCCCTGTTTCTTGATGCCATAATTTTATCGCGATGCACCATCTGAAACGCTAGCATGAGCAGTGTGCCTAGCAGCCAGGTTATTTAACACTGTCCGTAGAAAACGCAAGCTTGTGAACGACAGCCAGTGTTTATAAACAGAACACGTAGACACCGAGCAGGCACCGATGTCATGTAATTGCAAAATTCTGTGAAACCTAAAGATTATCACACCGTATATACATGTTTGTGTGCTAGTGCGTGTGTGCGAAGGAAAGGGAATCGAGGGCGCTCGATTTTAGTTCCACAAACATATAATAGCAACAAAAAAAACAATATATATATATATATATATATATATATATATATATATATATATATATATATATATATATATATTATCACGTGGTAGTGACGGGGAAGAAAGCAGCCCAAATGCGAAAGACGGAACTAGCGTTTTATTGGGTGAACTTGTGCCCTCAAAAACAGGCTACACTCAAAGAATGGCGACAGCGGCGAACACAGTCGGCGATCGTCGAAAATCTGATCAGCGGGCAAAGTGCGTCGGCTTTTATACAGCAGTCGTCGAACGTTCCAGACTAATCGTTGGGACCCGCGTGCCTTCCCCAAAGTTCTACATCATTCGCGTCAGGCGATGAAATCAGATAACACGAGGTTCGGCGACAACAGACAGCGGATAGAAGCATCGATAACTTTCCAGAAACTTCGGATACATGCAGGCGCGTCGCGCGCTGTGCGATAACATTTGTTAGGCGGCGAAACGTGGTCGCCCGATAAAGATAAGTACATGTGTCAATATATATATATATATATATATATATATATATATAGCTGCAGAGCTAGTGTGCGAGTTTATCGTCAGCCCAACCTTGGAAAATCGCTCACGTTCGTAGTAGTTTATTTGAATTGCATTCACACAAAAGGTTAAAGTAAATGAAGGGCAGCTAGCGAGTGAAACAAAGCAGCGTTTGAACTAATTTTAATTGCATGAATAACAGTGTGTAGAGAGCTGTATTAGCTAGAAAGCGACTACAACAAAGATCAACCTTTCAGAGTTTTGGGAAATTAACTCTCATTTTCATGTGCGTGTCAATGATTTCCTCATTTCTCTGGACGATAGTTCGAATCAAATTTCTAGAGAGCCACGGAAGGTTCACTGATGGACATGTTACGCAGGTTGATTAGGACTTAAGCCTCCATAGTTATTCGAGTACCTTTTCCTTTATGCTTTGCGAATGACGTTGGCATATTTTTTTGGCGCGTGTCAACAAACTGACAAAAAACATTCGTTAAACATCCGCTACATTTTGCCTCAATGTCGCTACAATTGTCCCTATATATGTCGAGAAAATTTTGCACAGCAGAAGTCTTTTAGAACACTCCAATATAAGGTGATGTAGCGTACATCATTTACCGAAGGGTTTCACATTTGCCTACTGTCCATGCAGGTGAGGAATACATAATAAGCTTACCGGCAGCGTGTTTAGGGCTCTGAATTTACTGCTATATCTACATCACAACGAATGAGCCAAGCTGCAATTCTCCCTTTACCTTCAGAATGCAAGGTTGTCAATCCAGCACTATTAAGAGAAATGAGTACGCCAAATTCTTTGCCACAAGCGTTATGGCAGTTCTACCACGCTATTCCAGCAAATTTTGTGCTCTCGGCGCTTGCGAATGGGAACAAAATTATTCGACAAGAAGTCGGTCGTATGTTGTTGAAAAGGCTATGACAACTGCGTGACCTTTATGAAGTTCAAGAATACGCTTCTGCCTCCTTGAACACGCACGAGAGATTTTTACAGTATTGATTTGCCCGAACACTGTGAGAAACGAAAGTAGTCCGCTGAGATCGACGTGAGCAAGCCCAGTCGCTTCGATATGTACGCCTTCCTTCAGTCGACGTCTCTAATACAATACCCGTTGCGCTTTAAATCTCACCATCATCATTGCTGTAATAAGTTCTCGTAAATAAGGTTACTGCTACGGTTGCGAACTTTCGCCAATCAAACGTGTTTAATGATATTTTAGAATCTATCAGTTTTGCCCAAAGAAAATTGCATTTTGTGAGCACAATTTTGTTAGCCTGTTCATATTACTGTGGTGGGAAGGACAAGCTCGATGCGAACATTGCCGATGCGAAGACAAATTACCTGCGTACAGAAAATTCGGACCGCGTGCTTATAGTTATTTAATAATAAAGTGCATGCTTGAAAGCTATTATTGAAGCCAGTTTCCTAACTTCGAAATTGCTAAGATGTCGCCAATTTCTCTCTCGTGTTGCCAGAAACGTCTCCGTTCACTAAATATAAAAAAAATGAAATTCGCTAAAAAGAGAAGAAAACCCCTAATTGATGCGACAATTTAGTTAAATTGGCAGCACAATTTTGGAACATCCTGCAATAGGCAAGAAGAGAAGCGTAGCCACAGTGGGCGCAGTGGCTACCGCACTAATCCCCCTTATCAACGCGCACGCAGTCGTCAAGGCTCCGGCTCATGCGCGCAACGTGTCCTTTTCGACAATGTCAGTGGGATCAACTTCATGACACTCAGTCACTTTCACTATGCAGTTAGGCAAACGCGACTTGTGCATTCCAGAACAGGCCGAAACGCGCCCATGAAGTCTGTTCCCGAATTTTCTAAAACTTTCTGAAGTTTCTCAGTAGCCGAGAAAACCACCCGCACGTGGGAGCGCTCGCAGAGGATTTTCGATATGTGCCGGACGTTGCGCACAAAGGGCCGCATGGCCAACCGGTCTCTGACACTGGTTTCAAGTTTCTTGGGATTGTGCCCCTCGCTTAAGGAGCTTCAGCAGCATTTCTTGCGCAGCCGACAGCTTGTATTTTGGTTAATGAAGGTTGAACAGACATTGCGAAACAGACCTCTATTGCGAAACTGCCCTATGCTTTGTCAACGCCCTCAGTATATCCTGCCCCCCTGACGCGGAGCACAGTTTCGAATATGGTCGGCCGTGTGTTGAACGGTGGTTGCCCAGAAACTCTGGTTAACTTAAACTGGTTACCCCGGTTGAAATAATAATTAAGCTGTAAGCTTGACGACATGAGCATCAATGCGCTTTTCATAGCGTTCTTTTTGTTTGTGTGTGTGTTGCCGAGTTTTTAGCAAACTATGAGAATTTATTTACCTTGTTGAAACGAGGTCATATATACACCCATGTTTATATGAAGACATATGTCACGCTCTGTTTCCCAAATGTTAATTTCTGGATTACTTTCAGTTCTGGAACGAATGCTGTAAGAGTTATTTTCGCCGCTGATTGCTCGCCTATAGATTTTCATTTGCCGCCTTTTTTTATTGCATGTTATATGTTATCATTCCGCCTCCTCCTAATATTGCACAATTTTTGGGACATGGTAAGTCTGATCATTCCGCTGCTTTTCATTATCGTATGACTGATTCGATATGCGTGGTTCAATGTACCTCTTTTTCTCTTGCCTATTTTTCAGTGCCGCTTTGGTATTTGTAATGCGGAAACATGCATTTATGTGCCTGAAGCCGGCGTTCAAATTTTCTATTATTGTTTCTGGCGTTTCGTTGCTTTTTTATAGTTGCCCTCTTTTCTGTTAACTGTATTGCCTAGATTTTATTTAACCACGATTTAAAATAAAATGATGTGTACTAACATATATTTCTTATTATACGGCAGTGACCGACTGTCACGCTCTTGAATTAGAACAGTAGTACTCTAAAATATACAGTTAGCGTTCTTTCACTGTCATTTATTCCTGTTACCCTTCGCGCGCCGTGAATGCTATCACGCTGACATTCATTTCAACGTAATGAACGTGGCCTCATGAGTCATGCTCAATCGTGTACACCTAAAAACAGGCACGCCAAAATGGAGAAGTCGCTAACATTAGATCGCGGCGCACTGGAACTACACACTTTTGGTTTCCGAATGATAAAAGCTACCGGTGCTCGAATACCAATATTTCTGAATCCAATCGAACGAGAATATTCGAGCAAGACGACCTTTGTAATATTTAATCGGCTATATTTTTTTCTAATTACACATCAAAGTGCAATGTGACATTTTATGGTAGTTCTTTTGGTAAAAATTGCTTCTTAAATCTATTTTTGTTCATAGCTGGACGTCTGCCCAAGTTAGGAGCTTGTAAACGAGGAACACTTAGGCTGATCGTACTTTACGCGTGCCATGACAATGACCGTGAAAAAAGAAAAAGAAAACGAAATAGGGTGGTCATCAGACGGACGTCCAGACTACGTTCCTTGAAGCAGCTAACTGTAATACTACGCAGCACCGCCCATAGTTTCTGCAGGACTGCAACCATATCTAGTGTGGCTAAATAATAAATTGATGCGCCTATATTGAGGAATCCTCGTCATCCTTACCAAATAACTGCAAATTATTGAACGTGCCTCTGGTGAAACAATCATAGCTCCCCAGCTGCAAAACCACTCTTCTGAGTCTCTACAAGCTTTGATGTTCGCTCCTGGAGAGTCCAATTAGTGCCGTTACCACTTATATTAAAAAAACAATATATATATTCCACAAGCTCATATAGACGATTCTCGAACTGAATACGAACAAAAGAGGAAAGGCTGTTTGATTCATATTCGATATTTTGCGTAGCTGAATTGCGATGCATATGGAATGCGAAAGCGCTCGTATGTCCTGTATTGAGTTTACTATTAGGTGTGCATTAAAGAAGCCCAGCTGGCAAAAACATTCGTTGGAAGTCGTCCACTATACGCCGGCTCTCGTACGCCACTCTACAATTTAGGGTCATTAGACCTCCCAAAGCAATTATAAAAAATTTCGAATGTACGCCCACCCCTGTTATTATTGTCCTGAGCTGGTTATTATTGTCCTGAACTGGTTACATTCGCATTATACTCTGGCATGAACGCGTGAGCACCTAGAAAACGTACCATCTCCCCGTGGGAGCACCAGCGGCGCCATAAGGCTGCATCAGACGGCACGAAAGCTTGGTCTGGGAGACATATATGCGCGTCAGCAGCATTCATTATACGTAATGGAACCGCAGTCTCCTAGGTAAGCCTAGTTTGCTACCTTGCATATACCGTTGGAGCACAGCCGGAGCGCTCTAAAACACCCATTCCACAATGTCATTATATACATGGCATGGCGTTTCTTCCCTTTTAAGAGTGGCAGCGACGACTTCTCGCGGACGTGACGTGGCAAGTCGAGACGGAAAGAAGGAGCTAACCGACACTACGTGGAGTAGTGCGTGCACCGTGCTCTGGCTTGAAGAGCGAACTCTCTTTATGGCGCAGCGCTGTGGAGCGTCGGCGAAGGACCGTATCATCGCGAGATTAAAACTAGATTTTATCCCAGCGGCCGGGGTGGGCGCTGAGCGGCAGAAGAAAAGGAAGAGGAAATGAGATAAAAATGTGAGGCTCAAGGAGCGCTGCGAAAGTTTCGCAAACATTGCAGTAAATGCCATCTTCAAGATCAGCAGTCAGTAGAAAAAAAAGGGGAAAGAAACGGAGCGTGCGGTAACAAGATGAAAGAACAATGGCCTTTTCCACTCTCCCCTAACCCGCTCCCCACCCTCAACGAACGCCACCTTCATTCGCCCCCCTCCCTCCTCTAGAAAAGCACAGAAGACAGACGAAGCTGACTGAGCGTTTTACGACGAGTGAAGAGGCCTCAGCATGGGACCCGAGGTGGTTCAGCACTCTGGGTCTCTAACCCTCCTTCTCCGTCCTCTTTGCACTCACTTTTTTGCTTCTAGGTGCGTGCCATTTCACAAGTGGGCGCCGCAAGGGTAACTCGTAAAGAAAATTACGCGCCTTAGCACGACTGCTTTCTTTTCTCTTACGCACGTTGCTTTTGTCACCTCCTTCGCTTTGGTATCTGCTTGCCTGCCTTATTTCCAATCTTTTCCATTTCGCGGGGCTAGACGCGCGCCCCGACTCAACGCTGCTTCGGTGCGCCAACGGACAGCCCGATACGCAAGGCCGTCCGTATACGTTCTTTTTTTTTTTCGTTCCCCGTCGAGCCTGTGCTCCATTTTGAACTCTGTCTGTAGGAGCGTGGCCCCTTCCATCACCGTTTCAGGCGCGCAATTTTATCTTTGTTCTGCTCTCTAACTTCGTACACCCGGTCAACATCATCACACTCAGGTCGCGGGCACACACGTTTTGACCCAAGCCAGTGTTTACCTTGAGCGGGCCGACTTCTCCTCTCTCAATCTGCTTCTACGTGGCTGCTTTTGCATTAAATTAATTTGGTCGCGGTCGCCGAGTGGAAAGCCCGCCGCTACTTTAATTCAAGTCGTCCCACGGGAAAGGTGATGTGTCTCTGCGTGCTGGGTATCACGTTCTTCGCCTCCTGCGCAAAGCTCATGTAGCGCCTTTTAACCTTTGAAATGCTTAGTGCTTTCTTCATTTCTTTGTCCTTCTTGACGGGGCCATGGTCTTAGCTGAATGCGCTTAGGTGAGGGGAACTTTGCATAAACCTTAATTTACTAACTGCAGCCTCGAAGACGGGAAAGGTGGCCTGTATTTTGTCGCAAGACATTGTTCTTAGTGGGAATGCTGAGGAAATGGTGCACGCACGAACACACGCACGCACGCACACACACGCACACACGCGCGCACGCGCGCACAGACACACAAAAGGCGGCATAACGCGGCACGCCTCGCTGTAATGGGATGTATTACATTGAATAGAATGATTTTCCTTTGCACGTTTTCGCGGACAAGGGCTAGGATGTATACACTAGCTTTGTAAGAGCCCTGAATATTACATGCGGGCCTTGTCAGCCCACACGAGCGTGCAGAGGTGCTCATTTTTCGAACGGTATTACTGTGACATTGTTTACCTAACCTATCGAAGCACCGGGAAATTTATATTGACCTGCCAGAAAAGCCTGAGCACCGATGAGCACGTTAAGCAGATTGTTTGAGGAAACGAGTTCCATAGCAAGTTTTCCGGTGGTTCAAGCACTGAAGGGCGCGGCACGTGAGATGACCACGGCATTAGAAATTAGATCTTAGCGTGTAATTGCATAGGTGTCTACGTGACTGTGTACATATTGTAGGCAATTTACTATATTGTGTATGAGGCGAAAGAATGCTGCCCATGATATATAGCAAACGAGACAGTCTTTGAAAGTGATAAGGTACGCGAAAGTTTTGAATAGCACACGTAAGTACTCCGAGATTTTGTGTCAAATAAGTTGTGTTTTCGTGTTCTTTCGTTGGGAAGCATCAGATGTAATTGATGCAGTCACCTGAAAACTATACATAGGGCTAAGCTATAAATGGAGCTGGAGTGTGTTTACATTTATCCTAATCTTTACCTAATTCGACAATACAATGTACTTTTATGCTTTGGTACTTCTTGTTTCCGTGAAAATAATCACCGAAATCTTTTGCCAGCTTGACGTGCCGTCTAAGATGCCCAGCGAACTGCAATATAATCCAATATTACGTTGTGCCTCTGGTGCTAAAGCCGAAGCAATTCGTCGAACTTCCTGTAGTTCTCAACGAGGCGTCTGCTTTCGATAATGACAGTTCTCCCATCCAAGGTAGTAAAAAATTTAGCTTCCACATTTTTTCAGAAACACCATCGAAACACCTTTGCCAGTTCTTGAGGAAACTTTCGATTTTGCCTGAATCTCTCTGCACTGGTAATGCCTACATTGAATTATGCCATGTATTGTTTTTTTTTGTCTAGATGCCTCCATGCGGTGAAGCATTATCAGTTATCATCACGCAGCTATGTATAACAAGTCATCCGTCGATGTTCGATAAAAAATTATGTTCTTAGACCCTCTGCGTGAGAATTCAACTACAACGCCGGAGAACCATGCTCTCTTTCTTCGAGGTTTTATACGCATTAATATGTATCCAGAAAAGTGAATCACTGGACAGTCTTAATCGTAACTCAATGCAGTAGAGCATCACCTCCCTCGTGCAGTCGCTGTGGCTTCAGGCTTCAGCTCCTACGTCCACCTAGAGCATGTCGTCTTTTCTATATCATTTATGTTGCCTCTCGCTTTATTAATAATAAAAAAGAACCCTTATCGGTGGATGTATATTGAATTCGTATTTAATTTTAGGTTCGAATTAAACAGCTACCTTTCTGTCACGCATTCTTTGCCCACTTTATACATTTTGAACGCATCTCTATCTATCTATCTATCTATCTATCTATCTATCTATCTATCTATCTATCTATCTATCTATCTATCTATCTATCTATCTATCTATCTATCTATCTATCTATCTATCTATCTATCTATCTATCTATCTATCTATCTATCTATCTATCTATCTATCTATCTATCTATCTATCTATCTATCTATCTATCTATCTATCTATCTATCTGTCTATCTATCTGTCTATCTATCTGTCTGTCTGTCTGTCTGTCTGTCTGTCTGTCTGTCTGTCTGTCTGTCTGTCTGTCTGTCTGTCTGTCTGTCTGTCTGTCTGTCTGTCTGTCTGTCTGTCTGTCTGTCTGTCTGTCTGTCTGTCTGTCTGTCTGTCTGTCTGTCTGTCTGTCTGTCTGTCTGTCTGTCTGTCTGTCTGTCTGTCTGTCTGTCTGTCTGTCTGTCTGTCTGTCTGTCTGTCTGTCTGTCTGTCTGTCTGTCTGTCTGTCTGTCTGTCTGTCTGTCTGTCTGTCTGTCTGTCTGTCTGTCTGTCTGTCTGTCTGTCTGTCTGTCTGTCTGTCTGTCTGTCTGTCTGTCTGTCTGTCTGTCTGTCTGTCTGTCTGTCTGTCTGTCTGTCTGTCTGTCTGTCTGTCTGTCTGTCTGTCTGTCTGTCTGTCTGTCTGTCTGTCTGTCTGTCTGTCTGTCTGTCTGTCTGTCTGTCTGTCTGTCTGTCTGTCTGTCTGTCTGTCTGTCTGTCTGTCTGTCTGTCTGTCTGTCTGTCTGTCTGTCTGTCTGTCTGTCTGTCTGTCTGTCTGTCTGTCTGTCTGTCTGTCTGTCTGTCTGTCTGTCTGTCTGTCTGTCTGTCTGTCTGTCTGTCTGTCTGTCTGTCTGTCTGTCTGTCTGTCTGTCTGTCTGTCTGTCTGTCTGTCTGTCTGTCTGTCTGTCTGTCTGTCTGTCTGTCTGTCTGTCTGTCTGTCTGTCTGTCTGTCTGTCTGTCTGTCTGTCTGTCTGTCTGTCTGTCTGTCTGTCTGTCTGTCTGTCTGTCTGTCTGTCTGTCTGTCTGTCTGTCTGTCTGTCTGTCTGTCTGTCTGTCTGTCTGTCTGTCTGTCTGTCTGTCTGTCTGTCTGTCTGTCTGTCTGTCTGTCTGTCTGTCTGTCTGTCTGTCTGTCTGTCTGTCTGTCTGTCTGTCTGTCTGTCTGTCTGTCTGTCTGTCTGTCTGTCTGTCTGTCTGTCTGTCTGTCTGTCTGTCTGTCTGTCTGTCTGTCTGTCTGTCTGTCTGTCTGTCTGTCTGTCTGTCTGTCTGTCTGTCTGTCTGTCTGTCTGTCTGTCTGTCTGTCTGTCTGTCTGTCTGTCTGTCTGTCTGTCTGTCTGTCTGTCTGTCTGTCTGTCTGTCTGTCTGTCTGTCTGTCTGTCTGTCTGTCTGTCTGTCTGTCTGTCTGTCTGTCTGTCTGTCTGTCTGTCTGTCTGTCTGTCTGTCTGTCTGTCTGTCTGTCTGTCTGTCTGTCTGTCTGTCTGTCTGTCTGTCTGTCTGTCTGTCTGTCTGTCTGTCTGTCTGTCTGTCTGTCTGTCTGTCTGTCTGTCTGTCTGTCTGTCTGTCTGTCTGTCTGTCTGTCTGTCTGTCTGTCTGTCTGTCTGTCTGTCTGTCTGTCTGTCTGTCTGTCTGTCTGTCTGTCTGTCTGTCTGTCTGTCTGTCTGTCTGTCTGTCTGTCTGTCTGTCTGTCTGTCTGTCTGTCTGTCTGTCTGTCTGTCTGTCTGTCTGTCTGTCTGTCTGTCTGTCTGTCTGTCTGTCTGTCTGTCTGTCTGTCTGTCTGTCTGTCTGTCTGTCTGTCTGTCTGTCTGTCTGTCTGTCTGTCTGTCTGTCTGTCTGTCTGTCTGTCTGTCTGTCTGTCTGTCTGTCTGTCTGTCTGTCTGTCTGTCTGTCTGTCTGTCTGTCTGTCTGTCTGTCTGTCTGTCTGTCTGTCTGTCTGTCTGTCTGTCTGTCTGTCTGTCTGTCTGTCTGTCTGTCTGTCTGTCTGTCTGTCTGTCTGTCTGTCTGTCTGTCTGTCTGTCTGTCTGTCTGTCTGTCTGTCTGTCTGTCTGTCTGTCTGTCTGTCTGTCTGTCTGTCTGTCTGTCTGTCTGTCTGTCTGTCTGTCTGTCTGTCTGTCTGTCTGTCTGTCTGTCTGTCTGTCTGTCTGTCTGTCTGTCTGTCTGTCTGTCTGTCTGTCTGTCTGTCTGTCTGTCTGTCTGTCTGTCTGTCTGTCTGTCTGTCTGTCTGTCTGTCTGTCTGTCTGTCTGTCTGTCTGTCTGTCTGTCTGTCTGTCTGTCTGTCTGTCTGTCTGTCTGTCTGTCTGTCTGTCTGTCTGTCTGTCTGTCTGTCTGTCTGTCTGTCTGTCTGTCTGTCTGTCTGTCTGTCTGTCTGTCTGTCTGTCTGTCTGTCTGTCTGTCTGTCTGTCTGTCTGTCTGTCTGTCTGTCTGTCTGTCTGTCTGTCTGTCTGTCTGTCTGTCTGTCTGTCTGTCTGTCTGTCTGTCTGTCTGTCTGTCTGTCTGTCTGTCTGTCTGTCTGTCTGTCTGTCTGTCTGTCTGTCTGTCTGTCTGTCTGTCTGTCTGTCTGTCTGTCTGTCTGTCTGTCTGTCTGTCTGTCTGTCTGTCTGTCTGTCTGTCTGTCTGTCTGTCTGTCTGTCTGTCTGTCTGTCTGTCTGTCTGTCTGTCTGTCTGTCTGTCTGTCTGTCTGTCTGTCTGTCTGTCTGTCTGTCTGTCTGTCTGTCTGTCTGTCTGTCTGTCTGTCTGTCTGTCTGTCTGTCTGTCTGTCTGTCTGTCTGTCTGTCTGTCTGTCTGTCTGTCTGTCTGTCTGTCTGTCTGTCTGTCTGTCTGTCTGTCTGTCTGTCTGTCTGTCTGTCTGTCTGTCTGTCTGTCTGTCTGTCTGTCTGTCTGTCTGTCTGTCTGTCTGTCTGTCTGTCTGTCTGTCTGTCTGTCTGTCTGTCTGTCTGTCTGTCTGTCTGTCTGTCTGTCTGTCTGTCTGTCTGTCTGTCTGTCTGTCTGTCTGTCTGTCTGTCTGTCTGTCTGTCTGTCTGTCTGTCTGTCTGTCTGTCTGTCTGTCTGTCTGTCTGTCTGTCTGTCTGTCTGTCTGTCTGTCTGTCTGTCTGTCTGTCTGTCTGTCTGTCTGTCTGTCTGTCTGTCTGTCTGTCTGTCTGTCTGTCTGTCTGTCTGTCTGTCTGTCTGTCTGTCTGTCTGTCTGTCTGTCTGTCTGTCTGTCTGTCTGTCTGTCTGTCTGTCTGTCTGTCTGTCTGTCTGTCTGTCTGTCTGTCTGTCTGTCTGTCTGTCTGTCTGTCTGTCTGTCTGTCTGTCTGTCTGTCTGTCTGTCTGTCTGTCTGTCTGTCTGTCTGTCTGTCTGTCTGTCTGTCTGTCTGTCTGTCTGTCTGTCTGTCTGTCTGTCTGTCTGTCTGTCTGTCTGTCTGTCTGTCTGTCTATCTATCTATCTATCTATCTATCTATCTATCTATCTATCTATCCGCTTACGCCGACCCAGTGACTCTGTTTGTCGGTCAGCTTGGACCACTTGGTAAGTGCTCGTGGTATTGTAGACGTCCTGGTCATTCAATACTCATTCCAACTTCATCAGCTGATCCTGTAAAGCCATCATCGTGAGGCCTTCTACACCGACTGAGCTGCCCAACTTGTGTAATAGTTTGAGCCTCTAGGTATGTGCTTTATGTGCTTCCATCATCCTCATTTCAGCTTGGATGTCCGACTCTCCTTACGCGGTTGTTGTCAGGACATCGTTGTCATACAGTCGTCATGCATTAGTTCTCACGCCGTCGACGGAGGCCTTCATAGCCGTTTCATCGTCATCACCACAGCACTGTAATTTCACTCTCGTCATGCGTTGTCCCTTTACCATCGTTGTCACGTCATCATGACGACGTCTCTTGGTGATACAGCCTTCGTTATACAGTCGTTGTCCCGCCATCGTCGCAATAACACATTATAGCCCCATTGTCTTCACGCCGTTATAATGCCATCGTTGACACTGCCTCGTCGCCATACGGTTGTTGTCAGCCATTCAATCTCATACCGTTGTGATGTGGTTGCAGTGCTAGTTCCATCGTCATTGTTATAACATCGTCCTCCGAGTCGTATCATCCCATTGGCATCGTCGTCACACAGTCGCGTCATACCTGTTTTGTCATGCCTTCTTCATAACGCTGTCGTTTCACCATATTGATGACTTTAGGAGCATATTCTCATTGTTGTCATGCCACCGTCGTGATAGCGGCTTCGTGGTTTCATCGAAGTCATTCCATCATAATCTTGCTGCCCTCATTCAATCGTGAATATGCCGCCGTTCTCATGCGATCTTTGCCATGGCGCCTTCATGAAACAGTCACTGTCATTCATCCTTTGTCACACCATCGCCGTCTTGGCGTCATTGTTGTTCCATCATCGACATTCCAGTTTCATGATCCGGTTGTCGTCCTACCAATGTCGTCATGCCATCGTTGCCACACACTCGTCGTCACTCCATTGTCCTCATGCCACCTTCGTCACACCATGGTATTTACACCATCGCATCATTTCAGCATTATCTCATCATTGTCATTCCGTCGTCAAGATATCGCCTTTGACGTTTTATCGACGTCATACCATCGAACTCACTGCGTCGTCGTCACACAATGCGTCAGTCACTGACTCATCATCATGTCGTTTTGCTTATGGTGAAGTTTGGAAGCCAGTGGCGTAGTAAAGTGGGCCGATACCAGAGACAGTGTATCAAAACTGTAGTTTCAGGGTATTCACTACGGATTTTAAGTTATCGCGAGTTCAGCAATAGAATCTGTCACTACTTCTAATCGCATTACCTCGATGGTAATCATTATGTTGTTTTTGCCGTAATGTTTTTGTGATAATGTTTTTAATGTAGCAATGCGATTATGTGTGCAGTACCAGCTGCAATATCGTTATTGTGCCCAAATCATTTGCATACGCGTATAAAACAAGATGTGAAAAACACTACCTCTTGACAATATGAGTATTTACGGCGCTGTACGCGTGCGACAGGCCTTCTACGATTCCATTAACAAAAAAAAAGAAGAAAGAGAGCTCTAATGTGCGCGCACGCGTGCTACTTCTCTCTCCTATTCACATTTAGATCTTTTCATCCCCATTTCTTCATTGCCAGTGCTGAGAAATGGAATCAGTCATGTCATTCATAATTAACGTCCACAACCTATTTCTCCTTCACTTCTTTATGTATGTCTCACAGATGGCATGATAAAGTTCAGCTCTGCGATTTAGGCGTAACTTGTGATGTTTTATTCGTTATTCAGTGCGGCTACATACGCACTTCGCGGACGTAACAGTTTCATACAACGCCACGCAGAGGGCCCGCAGACGCCCAAGAGCAGCAACCACCAGTCGCAGTCGCAGCCGCAGCCGCAGCCGCACCAGCATTCATCTTCTAAGTCCGGCAGCGGCAAAGGGGCACATAGCAATGGCAAGGCGGACGACTACTGGATCAGCCGCGAGACGACCACGTAGCGGGAGAGCCCGGAGTCACCGTCGCCCGCTGCCGTGGCCTACGCGGCGGCGGCGGCGGCAGCGGCGACTCCTGAACGGGGCGTCGAGCAACCGCCCCTGTCCGTACCGCCATGCTGGTGGTCGGACACGTCGGCGCGCCACGTCGCGCTCACCGCTGCGGTGGCTACACCGGCCCACGCACTTCCTGAACGAGAAGCGGTGGCACTGGCCTCCTTCCACGCAGGCCAGCCACCGCCCCAGCGTCGGCTACCGCAGCACCTGCACCTCATGCCGCAGCTGTCAGCGCACGAGCAGGAGCTGCGTCGGCGGATCCAGCTGCAGCAGCAGCAACAGGCCGCCTGTGTCATGTCGGCCCGAGTGGCGGCAACACACGGGGGAGTTGACACCGGTTACGGAGTCTGAGGTGCGTTGCCGAAGTTTCCAGCCGCTGGCTATTACCGAAAATCTTATACGCACACGCATGCACGTGCGCGTGTACACACTCGTCCGCTTGAGTACGCGCAAAGAAAAACACGCGCACGCACAGCTATCTTGAAACATAGACGGATGACATGCTTGCAAGGGTGTCTCACGGTAGTCTCTGTCACGGCTGGGGTAGTCGCTCGCCTTGCCCCCCTCCCATTTTTTCCTCATTTCCCCACGATATGTCAGCTTTCTAATGGTCCACTAGAAAATTTGTATCTTTTGTGGCAACCATAGGAGAAAGTAGGCGATTGTACAGTTACGGAATGGGTGCCAAGGGAAGGGAAGCGCATTCGAGGGCGGCAGATACTTAGGTTGGGCGATAAAATTAAGAAATATGCAGGCGCAGGTTGCTATCAGCTAGCGCAAAACTGGGGTAATGGGAGATCGCGGGGAGAGGCCTTCGGCCTGCAGTATACATAAAAATAGACAGCAGCTTTTGGCTGCTGCTGATGATGACAATGTAAACCTCCGCACATTGTCATTGTGCCTTTTGTGAAGTCGGAGCGCTGCCAAGTACACCGAGAACAAATTGATCCTCAGAACTGTCAAAACACTTTTTAGTGCAAAAGTGCGCTTCACGTGCAACTTTTCCTGTGTGTCTAAAGTGTTTCTGTCAATTTGTTTAGTAAAATATTAGGTTAATTACTCACTTTACTACAGAAAGAAGAATAGAGGGGCACGGCTAGGAGTACTAGCAAGCGCAGTAACGAAAAAGCCGTTAGGTAAATGAAATGTACCTTTCATTTCATTTCCAGTACACGTCTGTGTTTCACCAGAAGTTTGGAGGTTGAAAATTTTATAAAATGCCTCATTATATAAATCCGTTTTAACTGCTACCAATATATCCTTGGCAGGCAACCGGAATCCCTCAATTCGGATGTATGGTAGGCTCATGATCGCAAAATGCAGCAAATTAAAATTTGTATGATCCAATAAACATTAAGCACTCATCAGCACGAAAGCTGCCTATGTACGAAAACACTGTAAGCCATCTCGCATAGATTTTATATTAGTTTGGTTTTTACGCTCCGCAATGCAAAACGTAGTTTTGACGCGACAGCAAATGAGCAAAAAATAATTATAACAACAACAAAAAAACAGTAGTTGTACGCATGTTTTTATTCATAAACACGGGGAGCTAGAGAACGCTGAACGAGGAATTGTAATGAACAGAGTAATAACATACGGCGAAGTTGGTGGAGAGGAACAGCGCGCGCTTAGCGAGCTTGAACGACAACGGTAAATTTGCGGGGTCCGTTAATGCGGCTTTGCATGAACACGTCGCTTCTCGCGAACTACAGTGGCACACTCAAAATATGCACCCATCCCGTCCGTACTGTTGGTCTGTGAGCCGCGCGAGACTGCCCCATTTATCAAGCCGCGGGGACTCATGTAAATGGGTGAGCATGAAACGTGGTCTGACGCTCGAGCGCGATGCTGCTCACTCTTATCTTCCGGGCCTGGCGTTTTTGCGCCACTAACGAAGCCTCGGACAAGGTTCGTTATTTTTCTCCTACGAAGATGAGCGTTCCTAACGCTACATTTCTTTTTTCAATGTTCATTTCACTTATCTGCCGTTGGGTACCTGAATTTTGTTTTTACTCTATACTGTTTTGTACTTTTGTAGTACCAAGATCCCTCCTGTTTGAGCTCCCGAGCAGACCGCCAGATGGCAGGGGGGGGGGGGGGGAGGGAGGGTCCATTGAGAGTGGGCTGTGTATATGATTCTAAACTTCTCTTTTCCCCCGCCAGGCTTCTCGCGTTGTGCCCGTTCATCTGGGATGGGTGCCAGGGCTCGGTAAACTTATCTGGTGCTGTGCGCAGTGATGTTCTTTGCAAGAATGGGAATCACGATTACTGTCTGAAAAGGATGGAAGATGAGCTACAGGCCTGTCGGTTGGGGACATGCAGAAACGGGAAAAGTTTGGAGAGATTGTTAAGTAAGACGTATAATCAGTACAGCAGTGTGGTAGTACGTGTGCAGGATGCCAGAGGCGAAACTTTGTAAAAAAGAATGAAAGAAAGAAAAATATTGGTGGTTATGCATTTGCAGCTTTATGTTTCTCAGTCGGCTCGTTGGACTTAGGTTTCCAGACTAGACTCCACTGTCTTCTTTCTATGGTCCCCCACTCCTCAAGAACAATAAATAAATAAATAACACGTAAGGAAAGAAAGATTGCAAATCATTCGTTCGGCAATCCACCGCCACCCAGTGCCGGGAACATTTCTTTCCACCACTTAAATCAGAGGCACTGCTCGTGGAGGGGCTTTATGGGTAACCTGTTATCTTATTTTTTTTACTGACGGACAAAAACTTCAGGTATTGTAGGTAGTCATCAGGAACCACGGAATAGATGTTACGTAGCTTCAATGCCAAGAATGTGAGGGATTCTATCTTGTTATTTCTCTATTCGCTCAAGAATTCGTAGTAACAGAAAACAAGAATTTGGGGATAAGGCAATTCCTTTCGGTGACGGATGGATGAGTAGCATGCACGTGTTCGAAAACGGCCCAGAAAGGCAAAGTCTCTCCAGAGGGTTCGCTGTCGTAATATGCCTTTGGATTGTGCGTATAAGACACTGTGGAGAAAAATAATTATAACTAAGAATTTGAGCTAAAAAATTGAAAACCTACACACTAGCGCAGACAGGATAAGCCTGAAAAGCAGGAATATCAAAAGGTGGGTGGCGGCGCCGCCTATCTGCCGTCATAGTGGCAGCCATGTCGTCACAGAACTTGACAGCATCTGCGCAAGCATAGTTAATCTCTGACCAGTAAAGATACAACACATTCGATCCTAAAGAAGCCAATGACTGAACTGAGTAAGCCCCCAAAAGTTTACTGATGCACAGTGTCCTAAATACGGGAATACACAACGAAATGCCTGAGGTCACAAAGAGGTATCGGCGCTGGGTTTTCGGCAAGAAGATAAAAATATTGAATTACGCTTCTCTTTCTCTTCTAATAATCAAGCTAAGGCTGCAAAAAAAATGTTGTTTTGAAGCAGCATCTAATCAGCTGAACTGATTTAGAGTTTCACATTAGTGCTATTTTTTAATAATGAGCTTAGTGTTCGCTCTCTGCCGTGCACTTATAGGGTTGTCGTTGGCGATTTGAGTGTAAACAGTGTTCTGTAGTTACTGTTAGCTATCAAGCAGTAACTTGATAGCTAACCGGGGATGATTTTTCTGACAGTCTGGGAAGCACCGCCGTTGTTCTGATAATCTGTGTTAGAAAACACAGATTATCTTTGTTGGCCGTGCATTGAAGCTACAGCAAACCACCATTGCGCAATCTTACCTTCGGCATAGCAAAACAAAACTGGTTATTGGACAACGAAGCTAAGAGCAATAGAGAGAGAGACAGCAAGGACAGGAATGCAGGGAGGTCAACCACACGAGCACCCGGTTTGCTACCCTACACTGGGGGCGGGTAAAGGAGAGTAGAAAGAGGGAGAGAAGGAGCGCTTGGTGCGTGTGGGAGGATGCACAGGGACGCTATGAACGGTCTCTTAAGCCGGGGCACTTCAAGTAGTGTACTAGTGCACGAATCGCTTTTCGTGCGAGTGACGGGTGTGGCCATGGTTCGAGTATCTGTGACTCGGAGAACGGCCTTGTGTTCACTCTGTTTAAAGTTGTCATCAGAGAGAGGCGTTGTACGTCGTAGCGAGGGCCGGCCCACGATAGGTGCTCGATGGTTTCCTCGCACCTAGAGGAGTCGAACATGGGGCTCTCAACCATTCTTATACGATAGGAGCAGGCATTCGCGAACACCACTCCAGCCACAAGTGGCATAGCAAGGTTGTTTCGCCATGGGAAAGGCCAGGTGGTAGTTATAGCCGTAGCTTGGGGTCTAGTTTATGCAATCGGCAATAGAAGGCACTTGAAATTAATAAAACGTGCGACTTTTTGTGTGCAAGCAGCGGCCAACCTCGCCAAAGGTATTGCACAGCAGCGTCTCATTTCTCATTTGTTAAGCGGTATTTGTGTACGAGCTAAGCAAGCTAGGAAACTTTGTTCAGGAAATGGTATAACAAATTGTGCGAAGGAATATTGAAATACGTGTGCGAAACGCTGGCTGGCACAGTCGAAACTGTGCACTGTGTGGTGGTCTCATGACGTACAGCGCTGAGCGATTCAAACGCGAATTGGGGAACTCATAGCTGCCGGCTCTTTTTGCGCCACCAGTGGACACGGCGGACACCGAGCTTATACGATAAAAGCACACAATGTAAACCGTCGCATTTTTGACACACTGTCACTGTATTTGGCCCCCGAGCGTTCAGCCAGCACTCCATCGTGGTGCAGAACGCGCCGACCGACATTAACTAGGAGTACCGAATTTGAATCACAGAGCGCTGATCGAGTACAATCATGCCGACCAGATCACTTATTAACGTCAGGTCTTGTTCTCCAGTTCTCGTTTCTTCGTGCTTGATCGTTTACTATGTCGTGCGTCGTATTCTGCGAAAGTGTTATTGCTGCATTATCGTTCATCACGTTTACTTTCGTTTAAATTTACCTGAAAGGCAGGGTCTGGTTCTGCAACGGGAACCGTTCGACAAATGTCCGTTTAACCTAGGTCTACAAAATAGCCTTCCGTTTGTTTTTCTTCATGATTTGGAGGCGTATGTCTGATTTCTTTTGTCTCCTCCTATCATGAAACAAAAGTGTGAAAGTCTTTCATATTCGGTGTTGAAAATAATTCTTTCCAAGTAGAATAAGAAAACATATTGAATATTGTAGCACTCTTACATTTATCTGTATTTTTTTTCAGAACAATTAAACTTGAACAAAGCTTATTACCGAGAGAAGGGTTAGACCACAGGACTTGTCCGTTAGTTCCTACTGACAGAAAAAAGGATGTGTGAAGCATAATTATAAGTGTAATAGGGGAGTATTCATTGTTGTCCATTACTTATCGAAAAGGCGGATGGGGGGAGGGGCAAATCCACTCAGCAACGTTCGTGGCAGGAGACAATGCCAAGCACGTAAAAGACAGAACTCATCACGACGACGCGTAATGACGAAGATGACGCAACAACGACATCAGAAATTCGAGTGATAACGATTACATGGCTACAGTGTCATGATAACGGTGGCATAATCAAGATAAAATGCTGAAGACGGATTGACGTCAATGAAATAACGAAAGTAACGTCGATGACAACGACGATTTGACCAGAATGGGAGGACACCATCGAAGTGATGGAGATGGTATGAAGACGACTGTGTGACAACGATGGCATGACGACGATGGCGTGACCAGAGTCGAATGGCAAAGTTGGAATTCCGACAATGGAGTGACCGCGACGGCATCACAACGATGATATGACAGCGAATGTGTGACGACGATGCGATGAGAACGATTGCATGACAATAGTTTGATGGCAATTGGATGAACACGACTGAATGATGACAATGGCGTGGCAATAACTGTATTACGACAACGGTATCACAACGAATGCGTGATGGTGGCTATATCACGAAATCACGAAATCTGCATGGTGACGATGGCGTGACGTGACTCGGTTGACGAATCTTGAGAGATGACGATACGATAAGGACGGTCTCACGATGGCAGTGTTCCAACAAATGCATGACGACTGTATGCGAAGATGATGTGAGGAGAATGACAACGAAGGCCTGGCTGGAATGACGACGACGCAACTACCACTATAAGATGGCGACTACGAGCATGCATCTTGGCTCAAGCTAGTAGACAACTTTGGCCACTGGGTCAGCTAAGAGGCTTGATAGATAGATAGATAGATAGATAGATAGATAGATAGATAGATAGATAGATAGATAGATAGATAGATAGATAGATAGATAGAAGTAGGCCAATAATGTTAATTGCACATAAAATTCGAAGAACGGTTGCAACGTCAGTACACATACACTGTAAAAATGTTACCAGTGAAACAAGAAAACACCCTTAAGGGTGTTTCTTGTACCAACGAGAAAATTCCCTTAAGGTTGTTTTCTTGTTGCACTGGTAATGCCCTTTTAGGGCCTTGCAAAATTTTATAGGGGCCGACAACGGGGCTCAAACTAGACGTGCGATCACAAAACACAGAGAGACAAAAAATCTGACGAGAGTTTAATCTCTGTCCCTGTGAAATCGTTTTGTCGGATATTTCTGTGCGCCCAAGGCTGTCGGAATGATTACATCGCTTTCAACTGCGTATTTCGTCATTGCACGTCGCACGTCGAGTTTGAGCTCCGTTGTCAGCCTCAATACATTTTTGTAATGCCCTAACGGTAAGGGCGTTACCAGAGCGGCAACAAAACACCCTTAAGGGTGTAAACATTTTTACAGTGATATCTATTGCGCAGATTCATAGCTACGCTCGCCCGTAAAGTTAAACTATTAGGGCTCGGCTCACGCTCTCTAGCTCCTAGCGTTTGCTGCTCTCCAAAGAGAGTGCTGTTAATTGGCCTGTGCGTTCGTTTTCTGCACTTAAGTCTGGTATTTCACCGCTTCAGTATTTATTGTGATGACTTTGTGCGTTGTGTATCATGTTTAAAGTACGATGTTTAGATTAGCATGGTAAAGACTTTGCCGTCAGGGAAACGCCTCGCCGCATTTATTAAAAAAAAGCACTCTTTATAGGCGCCGGGCTCTCGTGGTGGTCGGTGTGTGCACGCGTGCGGATTGCATCATGCCGTCGATGACGTTCACAGAGGCCAGCCGGCATTATAATATTTACCGACCTAATGCAAAACACGGACTCTGGTTGACATTTAGTGTGTGTATTTGGATACCTTGAAGACATCCGGGTTCTTCAAGTGGACCTAGCTCTACGCCGAAGCGTTCTTTTTGTATTCCTATGTAATCGAAATGCGGCCGCCGCAGTAGGAAATCAAGCCCGCTACCTGGCGCCAAGCAGCACGACGCCATTGCCACTGAGGTGCCACCCGAGCAAACCTACCGACCTGCTTTGTCCTCCGTCTTAATAGCGCGTGAACGTGAAGATTGTCGTGAATAACTTTATTTTTTTCTGCTCCAGTAAGCGGAAATCGACCGCCAATGTAGTTACCTCGGTGCCTGGTTAGTTGCCTGCATGTGATGCATCATCATTTTCGATGAACAGAATTAGTACAGGAGCTTAGATATCTCCCATGCGACACGCTTTCTTACGAAGGCAACAAATATGGGTTACTGCACTGCCACGAAATGTTGTTTTACAAGCTTTACGCAGTATTTAAGGTGCAAATGAGCCTTTTTTTCCGTAGCACAGGTATACAAAAGGAAGCTCGGCGCTGGCTTTAGATAGAAATCACCACTCTCCTTAAGATTGCCCCCCCCCCCCCCCCCCCGAGAGAGTTAACGCAGGAAGAACTGGCTTGCGTGGTTTCGATAATACAGAGCCGCGAGGTAAAGTTCGCTGCTCATTAATTACTGGATCATAATGATTGTTGAGAGGCCTAATTAGCCGCACGTTGACAGTCTCTAAGCCTCTTCACAAACCACCGCCTCGGAACAACGATGTCGCAAAAATGGAGGAAACGACCAGTGTTACTACATCCTGCGTAAATTGATGTTATTTATTTGCGGAATTTCAGGTAAATAAAATGCCCCATTTAGAAAAAGTGCGGGTAATTTGAACCTGATTGACCGCACAATCGCTACCTGAAAAAATCAACGTTGGGTATCACTTAACAGACCATGAGGACGCCAAGAATGAGCACGTTTTATGTTGCAAACGTACGGGCACTTCGCACTGGCTAACAGTCGCAGAGCCACATACGCTACGCATATAAACAAATAGACAACAAGGCAGACTGAAGGAGAGCAGCCAGCGTAGCTGAACCGGTAGATCATCGCACGCGTAATGCAGAACACTTGGGTTCGGCTACCTGCGGCGGCAAATTGTCGTTTCGTTTGCTTTCCACTTCACCCTTCCTCAATAATCTTAGATGCCATCTAATACCACGTTTACTTTCTCCTATGTCTCCTAGACTCCATTGTAGGCTACCTTCCATATGGCAGTCACTGACAAAACAGTGATCCCCTGTGTTCATTACTATTTCTGTGTATTGCTATGGAAGTACGGCCCTCAGGGGTTTCGTGGTGTAGTTTTGGCTGCTTGGTTGGCCACAAGTCTGTTATTTTATTTTCGTTATCCACTTCTATTGGCTACATTTTTCATATATATATATATATAGTGGAGTTTCGTTGTTCTTTAGCGTTAGATTGTTTATAACTGCTATTCCTATGGAGTAGCTCCTATTGCATACATAAATAGTCTCTGCACGTAGAAAAAATGTGGACCATTTCCGATGTATCTTAGGTTGCAGTCGGTTAACAAAGCACTGTACCTTATTCCCTGTTGTCCGTTGATGATTCGAATTTTAATTGGTGAATGTGTCACAGGGCTACATTGTATAGCGCCGGAAATAATTGCCTGCAGATATCGAACAAAAGTTAGAGATAAATCTTAAGAAAGAGCTGTGCGGCGATTTCATTGCACGGAAAGTTCGTTTGAATTATTTAGTCTGGTGTTGCCCTCAACGGAAGGCGTAAGAAATTCATGGTATGAAACTAGTTCAGATCTGACCTTCGCCCATAGTTACAATTTTTATTTATTAATCGCGGGATTTGCCTGACGGCCTTTAAGAGTAGTGCATGATATGAACTCCCTCAGTTCTGAGTGAATCAGATACTGCAGCAATGTGTCCGCGAATTTCGACTACCTGGTGTTGTTTAACCGTGCTCCCATGCCTAAGGTATCAGTGTTTATATTATTCTAACATTCAGATCTTGCTGCAAGGCTGAAAGCTGCGCGCGCCCGCTAAATATGACCTGGGAGGGTGTCACGAAATGATTCCTTTACGTTGATTCTATTCTTTCCCGGCCGATGCCAGTGCTAGCTTGGGTGCTAACACAGCGTCCAAGTAACTAGCATGGGAATAATAGCGTCTCATCATTGCGGTCCTAGTTATCACAATAAAAAAAAATGTCGTACACACATCGTTTCATCATAAAAAAAAAAAACATTTGGCAGCTTCGTTATTGCGTTGAGTTCGCGCGGCAACGAACCCTATAGCCTTGTCTTCATTTTTATTTTTAACGCGTTAAGGAGCTCGTGTCGCAGAAAAGCCGGTGTCGGCCGTGAGCGATAAATCCCGGGAGACACTTCATAAATAAAAAGCAACTTGCAAGACGGGCTGGGTGGGAATCGAACCAGGGTCTCCGGTGTGTGAGACGCTGCCACTCAGCCACGAGTTTTTTTTCTTTATTACATGGAAAAGAAAACTGAAGGTGTATTACAAAGAGGACACAACTACACACTTAAAACTCAGGCAAACACACACATGCATCCAACAAGTGCATCCAGTCTGGCGGAGGTTGCTGCGCAGCGTAGATACTTCTTACATAAGCAGCACTTTCGCGAAAGAAGGACTTTGTAGATCGCGGGCTTTCGGCATGGCGGTCACACAGTCTACTTCTCCATAGGCCATGTAAACCAAGTACTGTGAGCATGTCATAGGGAGGACCACCCGTAACCTTAAATGGTAGAAACGTAATTATATATGTAGTCATGTCAATGTCCTTTTTAAGCGTCCGTTGGAGAATGTCCCCAAAAAATACAGCGTCCCTACAGTCTATGAAGCAGTGATCTATGGTTTCGGCACGTGGACAAAGCCTACAGTTTGTTGACCACGGCACAAAGCAACCCCTCGAATTCAACCAAGTTTAACAGGGAGTGTTTCCGAATGTAATCTAAAGAAAAATGTTTTTACTCCAGGAGGTACACACATTTTTCGGACGCGCTTAAGTTCATCCTGATAAGGTCGGCTTAAATAAGGTGCACGATATTCGCTGCTTCAAAGCGGTACAAAAGCGCCTCTAGTGAATGCGGTGTTGCCTTAGAAACTTGCCGTAGAAAGTTATACTGCGGTGTTTATCGGTAATTGTGAGCCTGTAACTTACAGAAGTCGCAGTTACACGAGTAGCGAAGTACGTTTCCGCTACGTTCCTTCTCCGCTCTGCGCACACGCAGAGCCATCTTGCGGCAAGCACAAAAGACCCCCTCCTCGCAATGTGCGGCGCTGCCCCGACACGTGGCGCGCCACTCGCCCACTTCTCCCCTTCGGGCCGTGCGGGGACCGGTGCGAGGATGCCCCTTTACCCTTGCGTTTAATAAGTTTCTCGCGCTCTCTCCCCTTCCAACTTCCAGCGTGCGTCACTCGAACCCTCGTGTTTAGGCGACGCGGCTCCTCTTTCCGCTTACAGCGTGTTTCCTAAGATGCAGCGTCCGATGCGGGACGCCTCTGACGGGATCGCCGCGCCGTAGCGCGTCTGGTGGGAGAGCGTCCCCTACGATGCGTGCAGAGCTGCTTCCGAGGAGTCATGCGTCTGCGTGGTGCTCCCAAGCGAGATAGAGAACGATCCCATCGAGGCGTCAGCCCCATGATCACGTCGGCCTTCACGGGGAGTCGCGGCCCGGTTGTCCGTGCCGATCACGACGTTTGGCTGGCGTAGATCGTTTCTCCTTCCGAGACACCGAGTTCTTTGGTTCGTTCCGCTTGCTCAGGCGCGAGTTTCGTTGCTGCGCCGAACGCTGCGTTGCTCGGCGCTCACCGCGTGATTGGTGGATGCAAAGTCCGATGCGTGGCGCCTCGCAAGTGTTCGCTGCGCCGTAGCGCATTGTCTTACACCCCTTGGCTGGTCGATGGGAACGCTATCGCGTTCCACTCTTGAAGGTGAAGCTTAAGCGTCCTCCAATTTTTTTTCGCGCATACATTTACTGCGGACTCGATCACATAGCTTTTCATACGCATTGCGAGGCTTGATTTTCTTTCGATTTCGCTATGAGATGGTTTTTCTAATTCTGCGGGCTTGTTTATTCAGAGTTCAGAGTTTATTCAGTATTACCAAAAATTTCTTCTTAATGATTTAGGTTGTGAAAGGGCGCGCTTTAGGAAAAAAAAGAAAGTATTTAAGAAAACGCGTCATCATTTCGACCTTTCATTGCTGTCGGCTATTCTTACAGTATAACTTGGTCGGGGAAGTGGCGCTGTCATAGATAGCACTTCATAACCAAATAATAAAAATTCGCTAATAAATATACGTGCAGGATAGTAAGTGATATATTGCTTTCTGTTTGTACAGCAACTATCGTCCTCCTATCATCTCGCGAGAAACGAATGCAGTGAAATGTCATCCGCGAAGCTTATACAGCTGCAGCAATATCTTTTTCGATATAATTCTGTGTATAAAAAAAGACAAACAAAGAAAGCAGGCATTATGCAACAAGGCCATGGCCAGAAAATTGTTTCACTTACACAAGCCGTGCCCACGACAACATGGTTGCTTGTGAAATAGAAATAAAGAGCAAAATGCTTCCGAATTGAATCTCTTCGAACGCACAAATGTTATTTTTATTATATCTTTCCCTGATCTAGGAAGACATTACACGATCTTTTTTATAAGTCGGGTATTCTGCAAATCGAAATGTCTTAAATGATTGCACCGACTACCTGGTTCCATAGGCAAAAGTCGAAAAGAACGCATAAGGCCGAATGAGGTCCGGTTTTCTGTGCACTGAAGTCACAAGAAGCAAGAACTAAAAAGAACTACATGTTCACTAACCTGAAGAAATTCAAATTATATGATATCCACCAGTCAGTCTAACCTAACCGAACTAAACCGGAAGTAAAAAGACGTTTTAAGACGCGGTACCTGATACGTTCGACGGCGATTATTTCTATTTTTCTTTCCTGTCCGCCAAATTCCAGGCCACGTACAGTCGGGAGCAATATGAGCTGCCACACCGAGGTCCATGGTCGAAGGGTCTCCGAGACTGCACGGTGGCACCGACATAGGAAACATTGCAGACCTAAACATAGTTTCCCAATAGCATTGGTATTTATTAAATCCATATTTCGTATGTCAGAGCTGCCGTGCCATCTTGGAACCCCTTCTCTCGGCCAGGAGTGTGGCAAGTCAGATTGCACGCGGCTATACCTGCATATCGTCTACCCGTATATTTTTTTCTGTAAGGCACGCCGAAAGTAATAATACTGAGAAGTCTAAATCACAACAAAATGCACGTGAACCAGAGGCAGAATTTTTCCATGCATGTTCTAGGATGGCATCTGCTTGACAGTGTTTTTCAGCAAAATTTAGGGCCGCTATGAGGAGTTTGCTTTGCATAATGATGAGACATTTTATAGCTCTTCTCTTTATAGGGCGCATAACATCACAGTATATCCGATTCCTCATGGTTAGGTGCATTTGAATAAACAAAAAAGAAGCTCCCTTACAGTTCGGGCTTCAAGAAAAGTATGCCTCAATAGACTTCTTGGGATGAATAAAATCTTGGGATGAATAAATAGGGTAGTTACTTCCAACGTTAAACCATTCGGGAAGCACACTGATGTGTTTCTCAGTGTTCATTGATAATGTGAAAGCCCCCATATAATATTCTGCATGGAAGCCAACATATTACGTGCGACCCATATCCTTTGTAAATTGTAAACGTTAACGGGTGGGCGAGGCGACCGTTCATCCTACTGTACAAAGCCTGGTATCTATAGCGTGTATGGCTCAGAGTAAGCGGATTCAGCATAGGAGAAAGTAAAGGAATGACTGGGGAAAAGCATATTAAGTCAGCCCGAAAATCGGAAGTTATCTGCATACACCGGACACCTTAAAACATTGGTCGCTGAGTTTTTGTCGTGAATCCTGTTGTGTGTCATACGTGCCTCTGTGAAATAAGATCAGGCAAGATTTCACACACCGTAGCAGGCTATTTATGGCAGCGCGACGGCAATATCTAAAAAACAACGTGTATGTCTTAAGCATAACTTTGCCTACTTCCGCCACTGGGATTTGACATGACGTTAACGCGACAATGCGCACTTCCGAGTGAGACGTGTATCTTGACCCTGCGATATCTTGATTTGTGCCTTGACCCCCGCACACACTCACAGTAGCAGAATCTGCGCATGTAGACGGGCGGCCACAACAGGCAAGCTAGGGCGCATTTTAATGAGTTACGGTGAAAAACGCCTTATTTAGAGTAGTCCGGGCCAGATATTCAAGCTGAATAATCTAAGCGTTTTTTTTATTATATTGTATTTCAGAAATGTTGTCGCCTTTACTTGGCACGGGCTACTCTTTCTTTACATACAAATTTACAAAAATAGATATTTAAAGAATACAAAAAACCGCGCTGTTCTGTTTCAAGTATGGTTTACCAACTCGCCCAAACGTCCGTTTTAACATTTCATAAGAAGCCAACAAACAAAGACACCAAGGAGAACACAGGGGAAATTATTTGTACTTACTAATTGAAATTAAGAAATTATAAATTCATGGAAATGAAAGTCGATTAAGAAACAACTTGCCGCAGGTAGGAAACGGTCCCACGTCTTCGCATTATGTGTGCGATGCTCTACCACTTGAGCTACCGCGGCGCCGTCTTCCCATCCACATGGGGTATTTATGTGTTACTATTAGAACTACCCTCGAACTGTTAGCCAGCGCCACCACTCACAAACCTTGGCCACGGAGGTGGAAAATTCTTTCTGCCGCAGGCGTCACGATTGGATTGGAAAAACTTTAATAAAAATCCTGCAGGACGCACGTCAGCGCGCAGTGGGCGTCTCCCACGCAGGGACCGACAGGAAGTACCTGGCGGCTGCTGCGCGAGCCTGCTGGACGGCCCATAACTGGTTTTGTAGGAGTGAGTACGTGATTTTTTGGGTGAAAGCAACTGCTCACTAAACCAACACGTGCTACCTGAAGGCATCAATTTTGCCGGATTCAAGACCCTTGTTATGTAATCAACTAGATTAAAGGGGGTTAATATGATACAAGTAATTTCCCCTGTGTTGACCAAGGTGTCTTTATTTGTTGGCTTTTTATGATATCATTAATAAAAATATGGCCCCTCTGTTAATTCCCTTCCTTCTCCTAGTTCTTATTACATTTAACTACTCTGCACAATAGTTTCCGAGAATATTGCTCGCTTCTAGAAATCTTTGAAGGCCATTAACGCTCGTTTTTACGATGACTATGTTGGACAAGGACCTAACGTCTTCCTGAGGCTGAAGGGCCTGCGTGCTCATGTCACTAAATCACGTGCTAAGCCTTGTCTGTGTGTCATGTCTCAGGCATTCTATGAGAAGATGTTGTACATCCTCATCCGCGTGGTCACAAGTGGATTCAGGACTATCAGCTATTAAAATTTTATGCAGAAAGTGTTTTGTGAGCGCGGTACTGAGCCGCAGACGGTGAATGAGCGTTTCAAGGGGTCTCGTTTTATTTAATAAGGATCGGATTTTGAATTGAAGGGATGGTTTAGTGTGAGGTAAATCTGAAGATTTCGGGTTCTGATGAAACCACGTCATTTGAAATCACGTGGTTGCAAATATTAGTGACTGAAATGTATGTGGTTTTATATTTGGTCCAATTATGCAACCACCTGTCCACTTTCCTTGGCTTGAAAACTACTGTGATTGGCCGAAAGAGGCAGGATGGAAAGAAATTATGGCATAAGTCATATCAGGATGACTTTCAACGGTAATGTGGTTAGCATAAAAGCAATATAACAATACACTCTATTGCTGAAGTCTGGTTAACAGGAAATACATAGTGGTCATTCTGAAATATTGGTGGTTACAACTACATGCCACATACACTTTTTCCGGTATCGGCTCATTTTCTATACCACTTACTCTCCAAGGTCACCCACAAGCATGACGGCATGAAGATGACCGTATGACGAAGACACAGTGATCCAGAGAAAAGACGGGGAATGCGGGAGATGGCAATTCAAGACGATGAGCAAAACGTGAACAAGGTGAATGCAGGAGCCAACGTTTCGACAAATAGACTTGTCTTCTTCAAGGCGACATATGCTTTCCTCGCCACAGTATATATAGGTGGGGTTCTTCTAAAGGGGAGGGGGTGTGAGGCGGGAGCGCGGGGAAACGAGAGAAAGTGTGTTAGCGTGTCGAATTAGTAAAGGAACGCTGTGTACAAGGTCAAAGCTAGGACCCCCCCTCCCCTCACCCCAGTCTGTCAACCCACGCGCGTTAGCCGGCGTGTCAAGGGCGTCTGACACGCCAGCTGACAAAAAAAAAGAAGAAAAAGAAGGGAAGAAAAAGGAAAAGGGGGGGGGATACGCCAAGAAATCAAACTAAGTGTTGTTGCCTATAGCTTGAGGTTTAGCATAGCGAATAGATTCTAAAGCTCCCTTTGAAACGTTTATGCCTATTGGTTGCAATGTCTTGAACTTATGGATAAGGTATGATTCTCTGTATTTTCTTTCTCGTTCAGAACGGAAATTTGACTGTAAGATGTAGAGTTTAAGTTCATCAAAGTTATGACCTGGTTGGTTGAAATGCTCGGCGACGGCTTTGGGAAGCTTTTTAGCTGTGTCCGCGCGATGTCCGTTTAATATGACGTTCATTGATTGTCCTGTTTCACCGATATATTGTTTCTTACAGAAGGAACATTCAAGCATATAAATCACATCCGAACTTGTGCAAGTGAAGCTAGATTTGACTTCATGTGTATAATTATTTGCGGTGCTTTTAATTTTAATGTCACTTTGAAGGGGCCTGTAGGTTTTGCACCTAGGGCGACAACATGCTTTTATTACGGGGGAATGCTGCTGGCTGACTTTTGCGTGCACTAACATGTCTTTAAAGTTCTTCTTTCGGCATTTCAACCAACCAGGTCATAACTTTGATGAACTTAAACTCTACATCTTACAGTCAAATTTCCGTTCTGAACGAGAAAGAAAATACAGAGAATCATACCTTATCCATAAGTTCAAGACATTGCAACCAATAGGCATAAAAGTTTCAAAGGGAGCTTTAGAATCTATTCGCTATGCTAAACCTCAAGCTATAGGCAACAACACTTAGTTTGGTTTCTTGGCGTATCCCCCCCCCCTTTTCCTTTTTCTTCCTTTCTTTTTCTTCTTTTTTTTTTTTGTCAGCTGGCGTGTCAGACGCCCTTGACACGCCGGCTAACGCGCGTGGGTTGACAGACTGGGGTGGGGGGAGGGGGGGTCCTGGCTTTACCTTGTACACAGCGTTCCTTTACTAATTCGACACGCTAACACACTTTCTCTCGTTTCCACGCGCTCCCGCCTCACACCCCCTCCCCTTTAGAAGAACCCCACCTATATATACTGTGGCGAGGAAAGCATATGTCGCCTTGAAGAAGACGAGTCTACTTGTCGAAACGTTGGCTCCTGCATTCACCTTGTTCACGTTTTGCTCATCGTCTTGAAGACACAGTGAAGATGATGAGATGACGCGTATATGGAACGACAAATATGGTATGACGACGATGGGATGGCAATAATGAGATGATGCTAAAACGATGCGATTGCATAGCGACGAGAACGAAACGCGGCTGGCGTGAGGACACTGGGATGACGAGTTGTGACTACGATGGTGGGGCAACGACGGAATAAAGACAACCGGATAACGAAGCTGGACTGACGATGATTGTACGAGCACGACGGTTTGAGGACGACCGTAACACAACGAATGCATCAGAGCGACTGCTTCACGAAGGCGCAATGACGGCGATGGCGTGACAAGGGCGGCATAATCACAACCGAATTACCACTACATGGTTATGATAGAATGACCTTGATGTAACAACGAAGGCGGTATGACGACGATGACATGACGGCAATGAAATGAGTTTTCTGAAGTGATGAGTATAGTAAAATGACTATGTGATGACGATGGTATAACTACACCGGTATGACGACAAATTTGTGACGACGATGGCATGACGACGGTGGCATGACCATGACGGGATAAGAAGAGTCGGAGGAGAAAGCTAGAATGACTACGACGGAATGATGACCACTATGGCATCACGACAAAGATACGGCAACTAGTGCATAATGATGGCCATATCAGGACGTGACAATAAAACGGTGACATGACGACGGTTTGATTATGACGAGTGCATTGCGACTATGGCGCGAAGATTACTGTGTCACGACGACTCTATGACAACGATTTTGTAACGACGAAGGTATTTTGAAAATAAAATGATGAAGGTGCAGTGATAATAATGAAGTAACCATGAAGACCTCAGACGACGGTGTGACAAATAATGCATGAAGACGGTATGACTACGATGGTCCGATGACCATGACATTAAGCGAGTCGGATAGTGAAGTTGGAATGACGATGGAATGCCCGCGGCATGACCAGAGTCAGATGTCGACGATGGAACAACCACGATAGCATCACGACCACAAGCACATACTTTGTGGTCCAAACAATTGAATGACTAGGGCTGCTGAGTCGGCGAAGGCGTGACTACGACGGCTGATGAGAGTCAACTGACGACAGTATACGACCACGACGGCTACAGCTCCCCGAGCACATACCTTGTGACCCACGCTGACAGACAACTTGGGTTGTTGGGTCAGCGTAAACGTCTAGATAGATAGACTGTTCAGCTCAAGACGTCTGCAGTATTCAAATAGTGTCATTAGCATTATTATTTATTCTCAGGCTTAGCTGCACAATGATGTGCGTATTACAAGCAATATATATTTGTTCCCTGTTTAACGCGCAGCAAAACAGCTATTGTGAAATAGACACGGTGGAGTGCGATCCAAACATCCGTACTCTACTGCGATGCGCGAATAAGTTAGGAAGAATCCGTTAGACGACGGTCCCTCTGAGGGCGTGGAGGCGTCGTTACTTAGGAAAGAAAATCAAGCATATCCAAGAATATTAAAAGCAACCAGCCTTCGAGTAACTTTAAACATTCGATGTTATCGTCAATATAGGCAATGTCGCGGCGACAGCAAAGGCATAAAACACGACCTTCTTACATGGTTAACCCTTCAGACGGGTTTTTAGCTTTCTTTCAAACGCCGGTCAGGTGCACCTCTTACCTCTTATTCTTTTGCCGGCAGCGCGCGCTCCATGGCCAGACTTCGCCACATGGTCCCCACCTGAAGAGACGGAGTCTCTTTAAAGTCAACGCCCTTGTAAACGGTGAGGGGCTGGAGAAAGTGATGGCAAAGGAGTAGGGAATTGCGAAAACGGTGCAATGTCAAAACTGTGGATGGCAGTGTTTTCGATGAAAGCAGGTTTGAATCTGTCAATGGAAACAACTATTGGCTTGTCACCGACGTTCATTGTGAGGTGTTTGGACTTGTGATTTAAAACAAGGTAGACTGCCGTGTATGGAGGCTATTGGGAGTGCCAAGTGGCGTCGTTCTGCAGAAAAGCAAGGGATGTTGTATGCATGTCCTTGAAAGACATGGATACGGTCTTGTGGCGAGGCTGGACGGGTCGAAACGTGGTGAAGGATTGTTGCAGTCGCTGGAGGGATGAGGGTGCGTCGAAAATTTTGGAGAGGGAGAGGGGCTGGGGAAATTTGACCAGAAAACGGAGGGCGGTACCATCAAGGGGCTCGGCCGGAGAACACTGCGATAATCCCTGAAAAGTAGCATGGATACCGAAAAGTACTACTCGTACGACATCAACCCCTTTTGCGGAGTCGCTATGGGCTATGAGTGCCACCTTAATTTGTCTGTGTAGACGCTCCACGAGTCCGTTGTCTTGCGGGTGATACGCAGTCGCTTTGACGTGATGTATGCCGAGGCAGTTAGTAAGTTGCCGGAAGAGTGGACTGTCGAACTGTCGGCCTCTATGAGCTGTTCTTTCGGATTGGACGCCGAATCGTGACATCCACATGCCTATAAGAACATATGGGACAGTTTCTGTCGTAATGTCTGGAAGTGGCGTGACTTGAAGCCATCGACTAAAGCAATCGACCATAGTCAAGGCGCAACGTTTTCTTTCTTTTGATGAAGGAATAGGTCCGATGATATCAGTTAGAACCTTCTGGAAACGTTCGGTGGGCGGGAGAAGTGATTGTAAGGGACTTCGCATGTGGCAACATAGCTCTTTGACAAGCCAGACAAGAGCGTGCCCAAGCCCACAGGTCCACATTAATGCCTGGCCAGACGAAGCGCTCAGTGACGAGCCATTGAGAAGCGTTGATCCCAGGGTGAGCGAGAGAATGTAAACGTTGAAAGATGTGGCGTCTGAGATGATGCGGAACGAAGAGGTGATAGGGAACAGTGGGCACGTCACAAATTAGGAGCGCGTCGCCCTTGCGTGAAAAATGTCGCAGGTCCAAGATGTTTGGTGCTGATCTTAGGCGCTGAAGTTATTCGTCGTTTTGCGGCGCAACAGCCATTTCTTGCCAAACAGCCACCGTTGCAATAACTTCTACTCGGCTGAGCGCGTCTTCTGGAATATTTAATGCTCATTTCACGTGTTGAATCTGCAGCGGCAACTCGCCGAGGTGAGCCTCTTGTCTTATTTCATGAGATGAGTATGTCATTCTTACAGAGCCTAAAGCACTATGAGGAATTTGTGGTTCACAAACAAAGTTAAACTACGGCCCCGGAGGAATTGGCGGACGTGCTTCACCTATAGGTAAGCTGCCGAAAGCTCGCTCTCGAAAACGCTGTATCTTGTCTTTATTTATGACAATCTGTCTAGAAGAAAGCAAGTGGATGCCAAACGCCAGCCATGTATCGCTGAAGCAGTGCGCCGACTGCAATGCTAGAAACATCCACCATTAGGGCAGTGGAGGTCTCTCGAGCTGGGTGTACAAGGAAAGCAAAGTCGCCTTCGCCAGTTGCGTTTTAATTTTCGTGAAGGCTTTGGTCTGTCGGCTCTGACCGCAGCCATAATGCAGCAACTATATGCGATTCGTTCTGATTTAAGGAAGCGTGAAAGCAAAGTCACCGCATAAAAACAGCATTAACTCACTCAGAAGGCTAAGGTAGAAGCCATGTGGGAACAGTAGAAACGATGCTGGTGACGTAATCCTTGTAGGCTTCCGCTTTCGCCCATTAGGCACCATGTTCGTCACCCTGTACAGGAGCGGAACAAATCGCAGTCACCTACGGCGCGGGTACAGCTTGTGGAGTGGAAGGGCGTCGGGGCTGCCCTGTTCCAGCTGTTCACACAAGAATGAAGAAAGCAGAAAAACCACTAACTCGGGGTTTGCGTTCATTTCCGCGCCCATGTCTCCTTTGCGCCAACGAGGCCGGGCGAAATGAAACCAGCAGATACACAAAATATAAACGAATTCTCAAGCATAGAAGTGAAGGGGAAGCACACCTCACTGTAACGAACCGCGTGTCATGCCCCCTTTTCTGTGCTGGGGGAGACTAGAACGGGGACAGAAGCCGACCTAAGAGATGGAGCGCGTGGAGGGGACTAGGGAAATAGAGGCGAAGGAGGTTAGGCGAAATTTCGTTCACAGCGGGGTATTAATAGAAGAAGCGGGCACATTAGCATCTGCTTGCGGCAAGTACAAGACCCGCCGAAAAGCTCCAGCCGAACAGCCCGCCTGCCTACTCCCCTTACGTCGTAAGCGGTCAGGCGAAGTAATGACTTTGCAGCGACTTCATTTGCATGTCTATTTGGGCATCAGTGCTACCGTAGCCAGGTTCCTGTTATCCGGTTCATCGTACGCGTGTAAAATTGTCGCTCGTTACATTACGCACCTTCTGTCGTATCTGGTGGCTCAGGCTGCCATTGATACCCATTCTGTTTCTGGTTTTACTTTCCGTAGTCCCAAAATTTGGTGCTACAATACTCACAAAACGTAATAAAAAGCAGAGTGTGATTAAGAAATTCGGGCGGACAAGTTGGGCCGTGAGCTCCCGTACCATGAGCCTTGTGAGAGGGGCTGCGGTTTCTTTAATGGAGTGCGTCACAGATGTGATATATTTTCTTGGTCTACTGCACCGAATAGAAAAGGTTGCACGGAATTCATGCGAGAAATAATGGTTAGCCCAGGAAATATCTTGACCTTTTCTTTGTCTATTTGGCTCCAGTGCGTCGCGCAACTATGTAGCATCCCCTACATATTATTCCGGTAGACCTGAATTAGAAGTTTATTGTCTCCAATTACCACAGGAATTACCTATGGTGCTGTTACCTTGTCTAAAATGTTTCATACATGTGCACATTTCTTTTTTTAATCTTCATTTCAATAGAGAAACACACTTGCACAACCTATAGTGGTAACCCCAACTGATTTTCACGTAATATATAAGTAATTATTTTCTTTCCCCATATCTCTCCCGACTGAATTATAAACGTAAGGAATAAATAACGGCATTAGGAAGTTCCGTTGCTATCGTGTTTTCTGAGCCAGAAGATTGGCACGCTCGAAAGCGTCATCGCCATCGGATGTCTCGCAGCCAGTTCCCGCGATCCAACCAGGCCATCGTTGCTGCTACTGTGTTTCTTGCTCCTTCCGGCAGCCGTTGGGCCATAGTGGAGGTCGATCACATGATGCGACAAGCGGGAACTGCTGCCCTCCCTGCGGCCATCACGCACCACGTCGCTTCTTTCCTCCTTCATCACCTTGTTCTGCGTCACGTCGCTCCTTGCGAATTCTGGATTGACTGAGGGCACGTGTTTCCTTATGAAGTAGTGAAGTCTCTCCTTCATCAATGCAGCATTATAAATAGTAGCGCCACCGCCTATTACCGCCATACCATTGGTCTGACGGAACACTTAAGCCGTACTGTCGGTGACATGCTCTCTATATATGTCACCTCGGATCATTCCTAACATACCGTCGTAACATAGAACACCGCCAAACAAGCCACAAGCGAATTCTCTCGGATTTTCCTTCTCTGCGGCCGTGAACCTTCCTCTACCTTGGACACAATTTTTCCGTATCGCACTGATGCTTCACAGTGCACTGTGCACACTGCCGCCAGTCATGCCGAGGAATGTCAACAGCGTGCCCGTTGGGTCATTACGCAGACCAATCGAGCCGAAAGCTTCGACGTGACCACAGCCGACCTGCTACTACTTTTCCGCCTGAATCCCTCTTATGGCCCTAGGTCCCAGCTAGGAGTGCTGGCCTCTCTTCTAATCTACATACGAAATTTCATGGTCCTCATCACGTCATTGCCCAAACCTCGCCCATCAACTACATCGCCGAGCCACTGACACCCCCAAGTGACCACCGTTGCCGGGGACTTGAAATTGTTCATGTAGCCTTATTAAGCCTTATTAGGAGCCCATCGTTTTGTCGTCGTCGTAGGTCGCCAGGATGGCTCATCTTTAAACCGAAGGGTGGGTTCGTGGGGGCGATAGTAAGGAAGAAGAGCGGCTGTAGAAAGCTCAGTCGCCATCACGTGTTTCGGAACCAGAAGAAGAGGGGCAGGCTAGAAAGCGCCGTTGCCATCGCGTGTCATGCGACCCATGCGCCCGTTCAGTTGAGCTGTCATTGTGGCCGCTGTGGTTCTGGCTGTCGCACAACAATACACTCTGTCACAGAAAGCGCAGCTCCTTCTCGGCAAAGTGGGCTATAATGACATGGGAACAGAAAGTTCTAGTAGTTATTATAAGTACTACTTGAAATAACGGCAAGTTCTAGTAGTAATTGTTAGAAAGACTAGAAATTATTTGACGTTTTTTAAACTGTTCAGGAAAACGCCTTAACAGAAGGGTGGAACAGTCATGTTTAGGATACAGAAATATGGGGCACTCGTACTTGCTGGAATAAGGGGCCTTCGAGTCGGGTGACGCAAGAAACAGCAAAAAAAAAAAAATATTTTACTTAGCTACAGTAGGGGGCCAGCATTTATATTTACTGAATTATAGAGCACAGCCGGAACACGGAAGAAGTACTCTATTTCAACGGCTCGTCTTTCCCAGGTCCCTACACTAGGGAACTTAGTGATGTCAGGTATGGGGCACAAAAGTAGTACGAAGCCATTGCAGAAATATGTTGTTACGATATGGTTTGGACAGCAGGCTTCGTACTTCATACTGTAAACCAGAGACTCCTCCGAAGGTAGCAAGGATGGAATGGCAACGATCACAGCACGCAAACATATATTCAAAAAGAAAAAAAGTCCAAGTAGACGGACAGAGGGCGTGGAGTCAAGCGAGACCTTGGAAAGCGTTCAGACCGGTGACCACGACGCACTCATACTTTCGCTTGCGTCTCACGAAGCTGGCGTTGTGCCTCGCTCGATGAAGGGCATGAGCGGAGACGGAAAGCGAGCTTTCGCAGACTGGTTCGTCGGCTGGTTGACGGGAGCGGGAAAACGTGTCGTTAAGAGGTCCTTTCGAGCGTCGGCTGTTGACCGCGTCCCTCCGACAGCTGTTGACCTCCCGAATGGTGAGGCCTTGTACAAGCCAACGCGTCTTCCTTGTTCCACCTCGCAGCTCCGTCTACCTCACCAATGTGGATTCTTCTTCTGTAGGCTGCTTGAATGACGCATTATTTGTTGATTCGGTGAGCGCTTTTTCGTGGCGCTTCCTTATTCGTGGGTGTATTGTTGGTATATTACATTACAAAGTCACGAGCGCACGTGCAGCCAGGCGTCATTCTGTAATGAATAATGAACGTGACCCGGGGCACGTGCTTGCATATTTTTAACGTCTTTACATGCATGAGGGTGTGCACAACCACGCGCAAGGTTCGCTCCCAAGGGTATGTCGTGGCACTTGGTCCAGTTTATTGCACCAAATCGGCAGGCGGGCTTCCCATCTCATCGCACTGCTTCCATGTTTTCGTAGCCATTTCGTCGTCGTCCAGGCGTCTCTTGGTACTTAACCACATATGTCATCGAGGGGTAAAGATCCCCGCAAGAGCACAGTCGCTGCCTTTGAGCAAGAACGTGGAAAGGGGAAGCGAGCGCACAAGACGAATTGTCCCAGCGACGAGCCGAGAACACACAACTGGCACAGCAGGCTCGTCTGACAGAACGGCCCCTCTCGCAGTTGTGAAATTTCGATTCGTAGGTTAAGGCAGCACGCCGAACAACACTTTCGCACGTTTAAAACGTTGACATGAAGCACCTTTATTTGCGTCAGTAACTTGCTCGCTCTCAGTCACGGATGTCTTGACCCCTTTACTGATCTTGAACGACCCCTTTTTAACTTGCTATTTGGTGGAATTACCATTAGAAATCACGAGAGCCGCCTTATTATCATCATCTCAAGGCGTGCCCGGCCCGCCAATGAAACGGCTGCTGTTACTCATGTTTTTTGTGACTTGTTTGTGAAGAGGGATCCTACAATGCTAGTGATAACTGGTTGCATTTTTAATGGGACTTGACAGGCTCAATATGATAACACGTGATGTTAGGTAGAAAACCGCATCCTTGCGAGCATTTCAATAGCGCCGGTATTCGCAAGCAGTACAGCATTAGTCACAGTGCAGCGTTTCTTGACCGCTCTCAAGTATGAGCCGGATAGCTTTCTGTAACATCACCAATTTTCTTAGCCTACTTGAAGTAGATTCTCCCTCTACATGTTCTCTGTATTGAACCATAAAGAACTTGCTAGTGCCTGTATATATATCTGGCTGCTCCTATTCACTGCAGAGCATGCATTGTATTTCTTTTCATGTGCTAAATATGTCATGTCTTGCCTGTAAATATGCTTTTTATGTCATAGAAGACATTTTGCGTGTTTTATTGTGCTTTACTTTCTTTGCAGAAACGAAGGTGCCTTATGCGTCTGTTCTGAAGAAATACTGCCGCTCAACAAGCTCCATTTCTGTGTGCACCCTCCCTACTTCATAGACGATTCCTTAAACGTTACCTTATAAAATAAAACGCGGTGGAAGTGTCCCGCTAAGAAAAAAAAGGTAAGAGCCTATTGTCATTCTCTGCCGTGCTTACTTCATGTTCCGTCTTCATGCATCAACTTAGTCTTCGTTTTGAAGTTTATGAGATATTATAATGATAATATTTACGTAAATGGGTAAATATCTCTTGAGGCAGTGGCACTGCCCAGTAGATTTTCAACTGCAAGATCTGTGTGCATTTAGTGCATTTTGAATAGGCGCATTGAAGTTATCACTTCAGCCTTTTTGTGGGGCGCCCCATAAGTTAACGCTAGAGCTCAACACGTTGCGACAACAATTCCATTAAGTTCCCTTGACGCATTTAATAGCATATAAAGGAATGATTTCAAGAGCTAAGGCAGTGTCCAAGCCAAGATTGTTTGGAAGAATGCAAATCCCTTGCAGGTGTTGCCGATACCTTTGCTCTAACGCTGCTGAGCAAAGTGTGCAGAAACCAACCACTCTTTTACCCTGCGGGATACGCATGGCAATTTTATTTTTAAGAGGACGACGAACGAGGAAGGAGGCAAGAAAGCGTCCGCAAACCATGAGCACAATCGCAGAGTGGTTGGTTCCGAGACGTCATCCGAATGCTTCAAATCCCGATGAAAAAAATGCACGTTACAGCCGTCTGATCACGAATGTTAATTCCAGGAATTACGTAATGTAGCCCCGTTTTGCGATTGAGATTGTTTTGATAAGAAGCATTGGAAGATAATTATGCATATGAACATAAGGGATATTGGCACCAGGCGGCCGTTTTACGCCGCCACCAGCGCGATTGAGAACAGCGCCGTTGCGACGAAGTTGCGAAACGTGCTGTTGCGCCAGCAGACGACGAGACATTCATGGCATTACCCCTGGAACTGCGCTGCGACCTTCAACACATCGTGAATTGGAAAATGTGCTTTAGGACTGCTTACTTAGGAAAGAGAAGACATATATATGAGGCAGGGTATGTCTACAATCTTTGTGAGCGGCGGAAGGAAAGGACAGTCACCATTATTGGGAAATGTGTTCCACAGACGAAGCTCATATATGTGTGCGGACCTACGACATACTCGTGGTAGGAAGTGCACATCCCAAACGCAAGCGTTTATTTCAGTTTGGCGACGTTTTTTTGCGTATATGACAAGGTTCTTGTAGCGCTCGACAAAGCAAATAGCATGAGATCAGTAAAGTGTTCCTGCAAGGCCACGGCCTAGGATCACTGCAAACACGCCCTTGATGTGGCGTTTGTAATTGAAGATACAGCGCAGTCATGCACAACCAGAAGTGAGAGCTGGAATCCGACAGGAAAAAGTCTATCCTCTCGGTATAACGGCATGATGGGACGGTATTCCTCACAGACATGCTTACGATCATTCACTATTACACAGTTTTAACCAGGTGCTATGTTTTGATTCCAACAAAGCGTCTGAAGGTTCGTCGAACGAAATCGCGTACATTTATGAAGTCTGCGTCGACAGGATCCTCTAATACCTGTACATTTTTCCGGGTGCGCCCAACGAACCCACGGAGTTGTCCTTCTTAAATATACTACAAATCAATGAGAATATAGCCGCAATGCCGCCTCCCACCAGATAGAGCATTACTTTCCCTATGAAATTTTGATAATACGACAGAATGCTTCGCAGCATCAGTGAATGAACTCGGTTGTGCGGCCACAAAGGATCTTAAAAGTATAGCTAAGATCTGTCGTTCTTAGTGTATTAAGCGTCCCTAAGCTCGTGTGATGACTGTGTCACAAATTTTGTAGTTAATTTAAGTTACAGAAAGCATGCACAAAATCTTTTACTTAATAGCCCACCGTTAATTGTTCAAAACACAAAGCAAAATGTTATTGGTCGGAACAGTTCTTGAAAGACCCATAGCCTGCCACCACCAAATAGTTTAGACAGTAGATATAAAAACAGCGAAACAGAGTGATAAGCGCACCTAAACATATTACGCGATGATGGAACGGTTGAAGCTGTTGGGCAGTTGTGAGGACTCGCTGCTTGGTGTAAAATTGATGGATGAAAGTGGCAAAAATATTTGATCAAGCCTGTCGAGTTGCAACTCAGCCGCTAAATATACATAATAATAATTGGCAAAAAATACGAAAAAAAATGTTACCTACATGAGGGTTTCGAACCCAAGTACTGCGTAGCAGTTCGAGATTTTCCCCTGACGCTAAATATGGAATGTCGGTCACCGCAGTATTTCTGGTACTTATCAGTCTTTGTGAAATGATGAGGTTCTTTTCGCACAATTTTTGTTTGTTTTGGTGTCTGCGAAGATCAAATCGTGCACAGTTCAGGAATATTAAACATTGACGATTTATCTATAACGTATTGATTGCCTAAAGTCACTTGTAAGCGCCTCTTCCGTCGGAAAAACGCTCACTCAGCTGCGCTGTGGTTGGTAGCCATCGAAGCGAGCGGCTACTCATACATTCGCTCTCATGAGTGCACAAGAACCCACCTACAGCATTCATTATCTTAAGCAGACAAAGCAGTGCCAAAGTACAAGCTTTCACGGACACGGCCGAGTATGCTTTTTAGTATACGCAGAAGCACGAAGTCTCAAACGACACGTACCATAGATAGGCGCGCTTCAAGTCTTTATTAATGGTCTGCTTACTCGCATACGTTTAGGGTCCATTTCCATGCAGAAGTTTCTAGAGAAAACTGTACATAAGTGACGAAGCAAGCGATAAAAGTGTCGAGTCTGTTTCTGAGAGAAATTTTAGAGGAAGCTTTAGCTCGGGTCCAACTCCAACGTGGCCTATTCGAATACATGTAAAACGCAGAAAAGATTTTCTGAGATAACCACTGGACCGATTTTAATGAAATTTGTTGCATTTGAAAGAGCAAGGTAAATGATAGTGACTATTGGAAGCGGAATTTCAAATTAGGGCTTGAATTTTGCAAAAAAAATAAACAATTTTGGAAGTTAGAAAAAGATAGAAGCACGAAGTTTACAAATAATTAGCTATGCATCAAGAACAGATCCTTTCGATCATTCAAGGCGGACAAGTTCAATATGTCAAGATATATCTTACCTGAATTCGTTGCGTTGTGTACAGGGTTCCGCAAATTCTTTTTAACAGAATTCAGGTCCTAAAAAGAAATTCCGCTTCCAACAGTCACTAGAATTTACCTTCTCTTGAAAATGCAACAAATTTCATTCAAATTGCTCCAGGGGTTATCTCAGAAAAAGTTTTTTTGCGTTTTACATGTATTTTAATAGGTCTCGTCGTATTTGGGCCCGACCTAAAGCTTTCCCTTAAGGCTACGCGCAATCAGTCGTTCGCTGCAAAGTTGCGTGTCAACACTTCGGGTTAATTGACGTTTCAGTTAATGGGCGGATCGCAGGTTCAGAGTTTAGACTTTCACATACTCGTAAATGCGAAATGTGCGAGCAGCAGATGTCACACGGATGGTGTGCCACCCATTACTCAAGTGAATCGCTAGTATGCTTATGCTTTACCGCATGACATGGTTGCGTTGGGGCGAGGCGACCTTGGAGACGCAGGCGAAGATGCACCCATAAAAGTGTAACGAGCGCCGCCAGCAAAGCTTTAGAGGTTTCAGATAGACGCCTGCAAAATATTCAGCGTCATATCACAATATTTGTATATCACGTACAAAAATTTACCCACTAAATGACGGACGACTGCTATGTTTGCTCTTCGGTACAGCTGCACAAGCCTCGAAGACACATTATCCCGTTGTAGTGACGCTGTAGGGCCACAGAATAGGAAAAGAGCGAGTCATCAAATTATCTTCTTAAGGGCGACACGTGTGCATAGAAATGGAACTAACATCCAAAGCACAACAGTAGCGATGAGCGCAGTCCTCGATCGTCGAAATCGGGTCTAAAAGTCAAGTGCGTCTATGGTATTTGTGCATTATTCATTGTGCATTGTGCACCAGCATTGTGCCCAATTGCTGGTGCTTGCGTACGTTCCGGAATATACGTCAATTAAGATTCGCAATACTACAGAAGATCTGCGGGCACATTAAAACAATGTTCGGATACTTACAGTGAGGCCTACTGCCGAATGACAGCTTTATTGATAGCCGGCGCAAAACGGTCACCGGAACAAGATTAACAATGTATGCATGCCACTATCGCTGCAGTTCCTCCGCGATACACTCGCTGACTAAACGATTCACACAGATTTTTGGTCGACTTCTTTTCTTATACACAGCCGGAAAGATGCTGGCATTGGTAGCTGGGCCTGCACGACTCGTCAGACTTGCAATTACCGACCAAGTGGCGGCTACAAGCCTCTTTGGGCACTGGGTCCCCAGTGACCCCCCGCCGTCGGCTTCACACCTCTAAATCGCGAAGCAGGAAAATCTTACTGACAGCCTTATTGAGAGGATCGCTACTTTTCACTGAATATCGTAACCTATAGGGGTGCACGTGTACGTACCTCTGCCTACGGACCAAGCGAATTCACGTTTGGTGGGGCTCACGAAAGTAGGCCAACGATGGCAATCTGTGGAAATGCCCAGGTTCGGGCGCTTTCGCCGTGTTCGCAGTAGTTGTTCGTACAACCTACTGCACAGGACATATGCCTGGACTTCGTAGAACGCGGCCTTTCTTTTTGCGTGCGACAAAAACGAATCGTTGAAAACACGTTGTGCACATCCATGACGCAGCCTTCGCGCCGTGCAGTGGTCCCAACAGGCTATTCGGTGATTGCACGAGGTGGCGCCCCCATTGAACTGACAGGCGCTAATAAACAGAAGGAAATCAGCCAAGTATTGAAGTTGTATCCGTAGCAGTCATAAACAGCACAATGCCTTCAAGGTAGCGAACGGTGTCGATATTACAAAACCAAAGTTCAATTAGATCTGTGGATTTGGGTGAGCTGGAGCATCATATTAAACTTGCAGAAGGACACTGCGAACGAGACACAAGTGTTGTATTTGTTGCTTTGCTTGCCTCCTCTCAATAGTGCGCCTTTCCAAGTTCAATCAAAATACTTGCATTAGTTTCAGTGACAGCTAGGGAAGGGAAGCACACATTGCTATTGCGAAATGTTACAAGCCTCGTAGTTTTTTTGGCAACCTTCCTCTCTACACGAGCAGCAGGCTTAGAGCCTGGAATCTCCTGGTTTCCCACTGACTCCTTACTGTTTTGTACTAGTCAATTTAGCGGTTTATTCAAGGACTTTTCATCGCATAGCCCCCCGCATTACCTTGTTGTCCTATACTATTATACAAATATGGAAAAGAAGACGCGATGCTTTGGCACGCACGACATTCAGTTACGGGTACAAACATTACTCAGTCCCTCAGGAGAAAACCTAGATCTGCTTCAGGTATATCGTTATTTACCTAAAGAAGCCTTATTCTATATATAAAAGAGATATCGACCAATATAAACCACAAGATAAGTAATGCTAAAATACATCGTTTAGCATTTTGGACCAAAGCTGGTTTAGCTTGTGAACATAAGCGTTTGATATATTTCTATGTTGGTGTACAGTCTATTGTGCTGCGTCCTTTGAATTAAAGCGAATTTTCTTTACAGATCTACAAAATGACAACTAGTATTGCATATCGGAAGACAACAGCGCTAAACAAGCATCTGCATTCAAGTGGTGGTTTGTGTGACGTGGACATGCAATTCAAATTGACTGCAATGACGCCGAGCTTCAAAAGGACAGAGATCACTTTGGTGAAGCTACCTCAAGAGACCTGAAATGGGCTCTAGGGAAGTGTTGCCATGGGTGTCGTGTGAAAGAAAGAGAAAGACTGAAAAAAAACTCAAAACCAAAACCTTCATAAGGTGCGAGTGCTTTGGTTTCCAAATCTTCCCTATCTCCCTTTGCCTTGCGCTTTATGAGACAAAATGTAGGTAGCAAAACAAAGAATTCCCCAGATACATTGTGTCATACACTGCTTCATGTTTGAAGATGTTCACAGAGAACGTGCGTTTGGTCATTAGGATTTCCGTGAGTTCCGTAAAAGCTTTTCCCACCTCGTCACGCGGCTGGCGTCAACGTACTTTTTCGGTAAAGTGTACAAATGTTTTCATGCATACATGGACAAATTTACCGAACTGACTACCGGTGCTGTATAGACGTAGGTAGAAGCGTTTACCTACTTTTTTCTGTCTCAATCGACTAGACTCCATCATCTTCGATAACCCTTAGCTCGCCCATGACACGATCTCTTCCCGTCACCGACACTGCCTGAAGGCATAGAAAATGTATATTCATTTTTGCATGCGTTTGTCCTTCGTTAAAAAAAAAAGAATCACGAATGTTCAAATTATCTTAGGAAGGCGTCTTTTCAAATATTGTAAAGTGTTATCACGCCTATACAACTTACTGTGAGCATTGCTGTTTTGATCTTGAATAATATTTGAAATTAAAGCATTTGTTTTGGTGCAGTGTAATCCTTTCTCTACACCCAAATACCTGTCTTTGGGCTTTTATTTACTAAATAGAAATTTCTCGACATAAATTTGGATCATACGATGAATACGTACACGACGGAAGATCAACTGATATCTCACTCGGAGAAGTGGTCCTAAAGCACACTACTCGCGTCATGGCGGCCTTATAACTCTATGTGTTTATGCTTCAGAAATGCTTGACGTTATAGTGAAGCTCTCACAGTTACCAGATGCACAGAATAGCTTCGTGCGTGTTTTCTGAGTAAGTTCTTTCGCACACGAAAAATTTAAATGCAACCATTTATTTGCTGTGCATTCATTGCAACTGTAATTTATCTATTGTACTCGCCATTCATCACATTTCCTTTTATAGATTAGGTTAAATATCTATTCAGATCGATCACAATATTGAGCAATAGGAGGTATGCGTAGTCTCGTGCAAGGTACTCCTAAATAAGGTAGCACTTCGGCTTGCTTCCCAAAGTGCAACTAATAGTCACGGCAAAATAGTTAAAATTAGCACAATAAAAGGTTCTTGGAAATATCGAGGATCAAGAAGATGAGCCAGTAAGTCGGTTTACTATGAGGCACCAGTGTTTTGCCACCAGCTAAGTGGACAATTTAGCAGTTATTCAGCAGCGACAACTGTGTCATTATATAGCTTATTAACCAGTATCTGAAAAAAAATACATATAGACATCTGGATTACTGTATTCTAAGGAGATTGTAAACATGGATAAGGTGCCTCAGAAATGCTGTCCAACGTTTCGATAGGAGGACCTACCTTCGTCAAAGGCGGCCTCGTCATCTTCGGCATGTTAGTGTTAAAGGGTTAGTACAGTGGTGTTACGTGCGGGTGTTGTCGGTGGTGGTTGGTTATAAAGGTAGAGACTTCAGAGGCAATGAGCGCTGTCGCTTTATGTCTGCTAGCGTCGTTCCCAAGATGAGGGGACAAAAGTGGGAGAGTGGGAACGCGGGGAGAAAAGAAAAGAAAGAAAAGGTGAGAAAAACCGGGGGGACAACAAGAGGAAAAAGATAATACTGAAAGAAGAAAGAACAAAAAAAGAAAGAAGAGGGCATGGGAGGTCGTTGGGGAAGCGACAGGTTAGAGAGTATTCAGAGGTGTCATTGACGGCATGTTTTTGTGGCATTAGAAGAGCCGGTGAGGCGGTCAGTGCGTGAGTAACAAAAGACCAAAAAGAAACATGAGTTGAAAGAGTGATTTGGGTAGCATAGCTGCCATGCGTCGAGTAATTTTGAAGTAGTTAAGATGGCGACAAGGAGTCTGCGGTGGGTTATTAAGGAAGCAGGTAAGGGTGGAAGTGTAGTTGTTTCGCCAGTAGAAAAGTACAAGAAAGAGGCTTACAGACAACTAAACAACACAGAACATTACCATACGCTAGATAATGATCCGATATTATCCTACACAGTGACAATTACCAACAGGCTGAAATCACTTTTGGCTGAAGAATTGATAACACCGTCAGAATACAAATTTCTTAAATCAAGCAACAAAACTGCCGGGCGTTTTTACTTCCTTCCAATAGTTCATAAAATTCCATCCACTGAACTATATATCGCTAGTATCCCAGGTCGCCCGATAGTATCAAACAACAACACCCGACAGAGAGCATCTCCACATTCCTTAACCACTACCTTGGTGACTTGCCAAAAGCCCTTCCGTCATTTGTACATGATACGCCCCACCTGCTGATAATTATAGAGGACATTAATACCAAAGGCACACTACCCCACAACCGAATTCTCGCAACAGTTGACGTCACGGCCCTGTACACCAACATTCCTATTCCTTATGGTTTATCTTCCATAAAACAAACGTTCTCTAAACACAATGCACAACACTCTACTGAATTCTACTGTCTCTCCTTGAATTAGTTTTAACACATAACTACCTCGAATTTGAAGAGAGTTACTACCTACAGATACATAGTACAAGCATGGGTACGCCTTTTGCACCAACCTACGCGAACATATATATGGGGATTCTAGAAACAGATTTCCTCTCGCGCTGCACTGACAAGCCCCACACATACCTACGATACATAGACGACATATTCATAATATGGGGGCATGGTCAAGACATTCTAGATAACTATATAATATTTCTAAACACTTCATCCAACAATAAATATCATATGAGAATCCTCAACTTAGCGCATAAACTTTCTGGACAAAACAATGCACGTTGACAATGGAGCGCTAAAGACGACGCTGTATAGGAAACCTTTCGAGAAACAACAGTACCTAGAATATACGAGCCACCATCCCAGACATTGAAAAGAAGGCATCTTTAAAGGCCAAACCACACGACTACGTCGCATTTGCGTTGAAAGCCAAGACTACATAGATAGACTCGATCATCTCAAAGAAACCCTATCAAACACGAGCCACCCAAACAGCGACCTTCAAAAAGCTTACACCACTGCAACCAAACTTGATCGAGCCGAGGTCCTCAAGCTCGGCTCGAGGATCACAAGAACAACAACGCCTCTTACTACTAAATTCTCAAACGCACTCTCAAACAAGAATCAAATCCTCAGTAAGTACGAGCCAATTCTCACCAGCGACCAGAAACTTAAGATTTTTCGCGACTCACCCAGAGTAGCATACAGACACAACACTAACTATAAAGATATTCTTGTGCATGCCAGACTAAGGACAAAGAGAAAGTTGGGAACCGGTCCCTGTGGCCGCCGCGGGTGCTCCACATGCAAACATATTAAATCTACTACTACAGTAAAAAGTAGAGCATCGAATTACGCACACAAGGTTACTCCTGCTTTCACCTGCACACCAAGCAACGTAGACTACTGTCTAGAATGTTTCGCTTGTAGCAAACGATACATAGGTGAGACTGGACAACGAAATCATACAAGATTCAACGCTCACTGCGCGGACACAAAACAAAATTTACCTAAAGCAGTAGCCAGCCACTTTAATGAACATGGTCATATATTTGGCAAATCAAGGCTCTATATACTACAAACAAATTTCCGTTCACCTCGCGAAAGGAAATGTACGGAATCATATCTCATACAGAAGTTTGATTGCCTACACCCGACGGGTATAGGCAAATAATTTGGCACGTATTAGCTTAGAATCTAAAAGCGGTAACTTAAATCTGAAATTCTCATATCATCAACCAAGACACAACACACTTTATGCCACCAGCTAACCTTAACTCTTAACCTTACCTATTCCTCCACTTAAAAAAAAATTCCTGCCTACTACTCAATTTAATATACTTTTTCATGTTCTTACATTTATATCAACTGTAGTACCGCCTTTTCCCATGTACACTTGCCCCCACCCGCTTCTGCGCACGTCGCCCTCCTATTTGTTATTCCGGTTTCGGTTCCCCCCTCTATTTTCTTTTCTTGTGTGTTTTTTATATGTTTTTGAAACACCCTCACCAACACATTCCGAAGTTCCAGCCGCCAGTCCGCCTTTTTCGGCGCCTCGGCCACAGAGGGTATCGCAATTTATGTATAGCGCCGTAACGACACCTACGTTGAGCGACTGGGGCTAAAGTCCCTTGAAAGACCATGCCGCTGCCTTCCAGTTACCCCACCGCAGACTCCTTGTCGCATCTTAAGTACTTCAAAATTACTCGACGCATTGCTGCTATGCCACCCAAATCACTCTTTCAACTCATATTCTTTTTCTTTTGTGTTACTCACGCACTGAACGCCTGACCGGCTCTTCTAGTGCCACAAAAACATGCCGCCAATGACACCTCTGAATGGTCCCTAACCGCTCGCTTCCCCAATGCCCTCCCATCCCCCCTTCTCTCCTTTTTAATTATTTCTCCTTTTATTATTATTTTTTCCCTCTTGGTAACCCCCCCCCCGGTTTTTGTTCTCCTTTTCTTTCTTTTCCTTTCTCCCCGCCTTCCCAGTCTCTCGCTCTTGTCCCCTCATCTTGGGAACGACGCTCACGGACGTCAGGCGACGGCGCTCATTACCTCTGAAGTCTCTCCTTTTATAACTAACCGCGACCTACAACACCCGCACGTGGCGTCGCTGAACTAACCCTTTAAAACTAACATGCCGAGGATGACGAGGCCGCCTTTGACGAAGATAGGTCCTCCTATCGAAACGTTGGCCTGCCATTCTGAGGCACCTAATGCCTGTTTACAAACTTTATACCACAGTGTGCTATTCCATCTGTCAGCCCCTTTCTTGATTTTGCTTTTTAATGAGCAAGAGGTAGAATTCAGTGAAGCACACGTATTTAATTTTATTGAGGAAAAGGAATAAAAATTGCAGATTGACTTTAACCGATTCAAGGCAGCGCTTAAAACCACCTGCAATATATTTATTTTCTGTCTGAACGCGAAAAGCACATCGACAATAAGCACAAACAACGAAAAAAAATGTTTTGCGGAAGCTTTATCACCAATAAGAAGTAAACACTAAGGTAGAAAACATCATGAGCCATTCCACTCTGTGAAGCTGGTTGACCAGTGAAGCTATTCAGCACACGACACGGAGGTAACACACAATTTTGATCAAAGATGCAAACTTATTTATTGTCTTGGTGGGTGGTTATCGCAACTAAATGTGCGCACGCTCATGTATTGCCTTGATCAGTGGTCCCTATTTCAATTGCAACTGCAATCGCATTTTTTGATGCGAAATCGGTGCGCGTACGCTGCTGGGTGGCCGGTTGGGCCGGATCGTGTGGCAGCCCAAGGGATATGTCTGCAACACTAAACGCGCAAACAGCACCCTTTTCGGTACCGACACAATCTACAATGAAATCTCCGGCAACGACAACAGGGACAACGCTATCGCAGCTTATTAACGGAAAGGGAGTAGCCAAGAACCTAACGGTATAACGAATCATTGCATTTTTTGCTTGCTTACGGGGACTTCAGCCGTCGCTCAGGCGGGTATGTTTCATTGATGACGACACTTTTCGACACGCTGGTCTGTATGTTGTATGCGTGATTAGAAAGAAATTAAGCACTGTTCGCTTCATTTTGCTGAGTGCTTGTAGCCTCTGCCTTACGGGGCTATGAACCACTGCATTTTTGCTTGCTCATGGGAGGCTGAATACTTACGGTGCTACGAGCTATTGAAGATGAAAGTTTTGTTCACGTAGAATAAGCATGCACGCAACCATAGCCATATACAACGTTGCTGAAAACACGGAAGCTGGTTTTATCCCAAGCAAACTATGCCTTGGTTTGGAATTTCTGCAGAGAGGTCGAGTCATATATAAACCATAGGTTGTTGGTTCGTACCAATCCGATGTTATTTTCCTTGTATCATGTGTGTCGGAAGGACGAAGAAGAAGAGAGCACACAATGCTTTGTCCATATCGGCTCCCGTCTTTCAGAAAGTTTCTGAACGGATCTTCTTCTTGTGGGTGCCCAACTTCATAGCCGACGGATTCGTGAAGTTGTGAGCACCAGCTGGATACCGGACTGTTGCTAGTGAGTGGATTTTCAAATTTTACGGCTCTTTTCACTTCGACCGCGTCGCCGGCGAACCACAAGAGTTCGCGGCAGGAAACCACTCCCGGCCTTTTGGCCGCTTGGTGAAACCTCTTCTTATGAAACATACAGTCCAAGGGAAGGAGCTACCCCTCCCCCTATGATTTTCTAGAGTAATCCGGCTGGGAATTGGCTGGCCGAAGACACCATTTGACGAAATCGTGGAAAGACAGGCCCGGCAATGGAGCCGGGCATAGCGCGGTGCCCGGGCACAGCTATCGTGGCAGGACCGGAGCTGGTGTCAAGAGCTGCATTATTCGTCGAGGAAGAATGCCGCCGCTTCCCAAGGAGTACATCAAAATTGTGATCAGAACGAAGGGGGCCTGAATTCATCCACGAAGGCCCGACTGTGGTGCCTCATGCAATCAACACAGCTGCTTGCATCGAGAATTCGAAGCGTGAAGCGGATACGATCTGTCCTAACTATCAACAGAATATCGTTTGTGGTCAGTACCCCCGAGGAGCAGAACGCCAAGAAGCATGTTAGAATCAAGAATATTTTGGTGGTGGGTCGTCTGCACGAGGTAGCGGCATACCGCACGACACCACATGCTACGTGCAAAAGGTGTAATACCAGACGTTGCCCGTTATGGCGGGCCAGAGGTGTTGCAGCGCAAGATTGTTAATGCAAGAAACCCCCTGGCGCTGGCATCCAAGAGGATCAAGGACACCGGTACCCTCATAATTGCCTTTGACGGATACCGGGTACCCAACTACGTCAGGTATGACAATGCATTGGTAAGATGTACTTTATATCGTAAGCAGATCGAAATCTGCTACGTTTGCGGAGGGCTTGGCCATCGTGCCTACTTATGTCCGACGCCCAGCGAAGCCGTATGCAGAGGATGCGGAGCCTCGAACCCAGACGAGCAGCATCAGTGCATGCCTAAATGCAAGTTGTGCGGCCAGTGCCATCTCACGGCAGGAAAGGAATGCACACAACGCTTTAAAATCTCATACATCGTACGACGTCGTCCAAGAGAACAGGCCAGCGCCAAAAGAAGCCGGATGAGAAGCCCTACCCCGGATAACCGCGGTGCCGAGCTCCCGTTGCCGGAGCTCGACCAGCATCGGTCCCAGCAAACAGCCCCCGAGGGTGGTCGCTGTCGCTCTAGATCGCGGTGTAGGGGTCGCCACCATTCCAGGTATTTATCCGGGAGCCGTTCCCGTGGTCGCTCTAGAGGAAGATCTGCTTCCATGGTTCGCTTCAAGCCCAGAAGCCGATCCAGGTCAAGATGCAGAGCCCGGGGACATCATCATAAGCAGCAGGTGGTCCACAAGGAATGCCGCCCCACTTGGGCAGATCGGGTCCGTGGAGGACCATCGGAGGTGATGTCGAGGCCGCTGCCAGGGCATGATATAGTTTGCAAAAATCACGAGATTAGAGCGCGAGAACGCGGCCATGAGAGAGAACATTAAGAGGCTAATGGCTGAGATAGCAGAGATTAAGGGCGCTAGGAACTCGCAAAGCACTGCTACCGTCAATGCGGAAATTCTGGAAGTCCCGATGGCCGAGGGTAGCGAGGGGTCACGACCACCGAAGAAGAGGGCAATAGCTTGTGATCAGGAGAATGTGTCACGTAAAGCTGAATCAGAGGTGCGCGAGATGTTAACCGCTCTCAGCGAAAGTATGAAACAGGTAGGTGATAGGATCACTGAGATGCAAAACAAGATGACGTCCTTACAAGCAAACACCACCCAGCGGTTGGCCAAAATGGAATTCTTTCTCGAGTGTGTTGTAGGCCCAGTAGCGCCACCGAACCCACGGATACGTCTTTGTGACCCAACAGCTAGCAACGCAGCCGCGATTCTAGCCCCACCTAGGGTCGGTGTCCACCTCGTAAGGAATGGCTCCGCCCCTTGAGACATTCCGAATTTGGCAATGGAAATGTAAGGGCTTCTCTAGGAAGAAGGCTCCCCTAAGCAATATCTACGCAGTTGTAAAAAGATGCCACAGGTTATCTTACTATTGGAAACCCTCTCGCCTGGCATCTCGATGACTGGCTTTTGCTCGGTCGCCGCGCAGTCGAGGGGACGGGGACATGTACTCTCGTTAGTAAGAAATTCACTTATGTGACACATGAGCTCAAATTGGCTGGTAGTAATATTGAGTATGTTGCGGTAGAGATTAAACCTGCTCGGGTCAACCGAGGCAGCATATATGTTCTTAACATATATGGTAGTGCCAACGAAAAAAGGGAAAGATTTAAGACTCTGCTGCGCAAGGCCGTAGGCATGGCAAGTTCAAGCCCTCTTATTGTTGCAGGGGACTTAATGCCCCGCTTCATTTCTGGGGTTATAAATATGATACCAATAAGGGTAAGCATCTCTGGCAGAATGCTATGGATCTGGACCTGACGCTGATCACTGACCCTAAGTTTTCAACCCGAGTCGTGACATCCACGTGTAGAGACTATACCCCTGATCTCATATTCGCCAAGAACGTGACTGAGGCCAAATGGAATAACCTGGCTGAGAACCTTGGTAGTGACCACTATATTTGTCAGGCCCAGCTTCCTATCGTGGGTAAAAAACCGCCAATTCTCGTACATGCACTGAGATCAATTCCGCAAGCTTCGGGAGGAGAGGCCTACCTCAGATTCCCGACCTATCATAGAGCAATGGTTGGTTCAGGTCCAAGAGGACGTTCGACGTGCAACCTCTAAGGTTGCACGCCGAACCTTCCTGTTGAGAAAATGGATAGCAGGTTAGCCCATCTGTTAGAGGCCAAACAGTCCATTCTCAACAGATGGAAATTTCAACGGCTGAATTGTGGGCTACGCAAAAAGATATCTGAGATTAACAAACACATTGAGGAGCATTGCGTAACCCTCTCTATACAGCAGTGGGACGAGGTTTGCAATTCGATAGACGGCCAAATGTGCAATGGCAGAACTTGCAGCTTGCTTAAGCATCTGTTTAAAGAGACCAATACTAAGTCTAATCAGAGGCCTGTCATTGGCAGAACCATACATGAGGCCGCACGAATGACCTCTGAGGACGAATTAATCCGCACGCTTGCTAACAAATATCTCCCAGTCGGCTCAGGGTGGTCTCCTGCACATCTCGAGTATCAGGGCAAGGCCAATTCCTACCTGGATGCGGAAGTTTGGCTTTGAGGAGATTCGTAGTGTTCTACATGGACTCAATGGTAGATCTGCACCAGTGCCGGATGGCATCTCCAACAAGGCATTGCGAAATCTGGATGACAAATCAATCGCATACCTCACAGAGGACATTAATGAAATCTGGAAGAATGGAACTGTCCCATTACCTTGAAAGACTGCTCTCGCAGTACTCATCCCCAAACCTGGGAGAACACCTAGCGTTGACAACGTGAGGCCCATCTCACTTACATCCTGTGTGGGTAAGGTAGCGGAGCACGCGGTCCTGAATCGGCTCTCCCGCTTCCTGGCGAACAACGACATTTAACCCCGTAGTATGATAGGGTTCAGACCACGCGTATCCACACAGGATAACATGAACCTGATTAAGCATCAGATCATAGACGACTCTAGCGACCCTCGGGTCGTCTTGGGTCTTGATCTTGAGAAGGCCTTCGACAGCGTTCTACATTCGCATATCCTAGCCTCGATATCTCGGCTCAATCTGGATGAGATATTTTACAACTATGTTAGATCGTTCCTCTCGGATAGGAAGGCTACCCTCCGGGTGGCCGATCTCGAATCACAACTGCTGGAACTTTGCGAGAGGGGCACCCCATAGGGGTCAGTCACTTCTCCCTGTTTATTCAATATAGCCATGGTCGACCTAAGCAGAATGCTTCTCGAGATTGAAGGCATCAAACACACTATGTATGCTGACGATATAATTATATGGTGCATAGGAGGCAATGACGGTCAGGTTCAGGGAGCCTTACAGGAGGCCACAGACACTATCGAAACCTATCTCGAACCCACCGGTCTCAGATGCTGTCCTTCAAGTCGGAACTCTTGCTGTATAGTCCCAAGAAACGCGGTCCAAGGCCCAAGGGGTGGACATCTTTAGAAGACAGAGATATTAACCTATATACAAGATACAGTTGCCGTATACCCAGAGTCGATTCAATCAAGGTCTTGGGCATGATCGTTGAGTCAGGGGGTACAAATGGCAAGACTATAAGCAAGCTAATTGCTAAAACTGAAAGTGCTCTTCGTTTAGTTCGGAGGGTATCAAATCGGCATCATGGACTCAAGGAGGATAACCTCATTCGACTAATGCATGCCTTCGTTCTGTGCCCCTTTACATACGTGGCAGCCATGCATCGATGGAACCGGGAAGAGCGGGATAAATTTAATGGACAGCTTAGGAATATTACTAAGCGGGTTCTCGGATTACCCGTATACACTTGTACAGAGCGCTTAATGTAGCTTGGCATTCATAACCCTCTTGAATAGATTGCAGAGACCCAGGAGCGCGCACAGCTAACTCGCCTCACTACAACGAAGGCAGGGAGATCCATCTTGCAGGAACTCGGATATCACCCCGATAGAGTAGCGGAGGAGTTCTCTGACGTTCCTCCGTCGAATCGTGAGAACATTATGGTCGCGCTAATACCTAGGAACATGCACCCCTATCATAATCGCGGTAGAAGGAGGGCAAGGGCGGCCAACCTCCTTAGGCAAATACACAGTGATCAGCGACAGGTCAGCTTTGTGGATGCCGCTTCTTGTAAGGGACGTCAGGCGTTCACCTTCGTCACTGTCGATGGTCGGCAAGGAATCACCAATGCTGCCTCGGTTCGGACGAGGGACTCAGAAATAGCTGAACAAATGGCTATCGCAGTAGCCCTGCTGCATAGCTCACGGGATGTCATCTATGGTGATTCAAGATCTGCAGTCAGCATTTGAAAAAGGCACCGTTTCCAAAGAGGCCCTCAGACTTCTTGGGGGCAATCACGCATCACTTCATTCATTGGTTTCCCCCACATCTGGGTCAGGTAAAGGATGCTCTTGCCAACCTCAACGAGTCGGCTCACGGGGCTGCGCGTGAAGTTGCCCACCGCGCTACTCTCGACCAATCGGAAGCCGGCTCCCCAGAGAACAGGGACACGCCCTCCACCTACAACGATAATACTAAACACTACTATCTCAGCCGTAGAACCTACTTTGATCATCATCCGCGGCTCAATAGAGCTCAAGCATTAACGTTCCGTCTAGTACAAACGAATACCTATCCCCAATCCGTCACTCTTACATAAAATCTATCCGGATACTTACACCAATGCTACCTGCCACGATTGTGGAGAAATAGCCACGTTAGACCACATGCTCTGACGGTGTGCCCGGTCACGCTCTATCATCGATAACAGCTCGGCCACATGGGAGGCGGTTCTCCGCAGCCCTCTTCTGGCTGGCCAACTCTGGTATGTCCAGAAGGCCCACAATGCGGCCGAGAGGCTCGGCCTTCCGGTTACCACGTGGGAGCGGCCCGCTTCGTGAAGACTCATGATCTGCAGGACTTCATTAAAGTTTTACCATACCATACTATGTGTGTCACACTACTGCACCTGGTGACCTTGCAGTGGTCCGTTTCCTCTGCACGCGTTTGCTTTCAAGCGGGGGTGAGTCGCGTGCCAAACTTCTTTCCCCTCATCCTGTGTTCTGCTCTAATCCAACAAAGGGCGCTTGCTGCCTGTCATTCATTGTTGGCCGAAGGTATTTATCCAGAAAGTTCCTACGCAATGCCGATCAACACGCAAAAACTTTTTGCTCGTATGTTGGCTGCATGAAAAATTAGTGAATAAAGGTTTTTAAAGTTCTAGAATAGACAAAGCACTGTCTTCATGCTAAGCCCTAAAATGTCCAATTGGGCAAACACGCTGGCGCCTGTAGCCGCGAACTAAATTTCTATGGGCTGCGAAGCCACGTCACGAGCGAGCCTCGACGGAGCAGAGCGGGGAATTGCAACACCTGCTGCTACATTAGCTCGCCTGATTTTGTGTGAGGGGAGAGGACATCACGGCTACGCCACGCCACCAGAGCGCCTCGACGGAGCAGATATGGCGACGCGACGCCGCGGGGCTAGACGGGTTGTCGTCGGTGAGGCAGTCGCGTGAGGTGCGCATGCGGGCATGCACTAACGTGCGGCTCTCGAAAGCCTGCGCTCTTTCCGTGTCTCTCGCTACTACCCTTCCCCCCGCCAGGTTTAGCTGCTGCGCGCCCTTGCCTGCCTTGGTGGCCGCTGCTGCTTCCTCGGTCTCTCGTCGCCCTTGTTGTCGGAGGCGTGCGGCATCCTTGATTTCTCAGCAATATCGTCCAAATTATTCCCGTCTACAAACAGCGTAGAAACTGCACAAAAATAAGCCACACCAACTCATTCGAAGCCCTTGGTGGCATAGCCCGCAGCAAATCTAAACAAAAATCACTACCCGAATGTCTTCCGAGGAATTTTCAGGCGCTGTCAAAATGGGAAGACAACCATGAATTTCATGCAGTGGATGTGGTGTAATACACTATTATGCGTTCTATAGCACAGAAATGCTTGGTCTGGGGTATCTTCGCGGGGATTATGAGCCTTAATACTCTAGCTTTTATGAGCGCCATTGATCCATACAGACATTGATTAGACAAACACGTATGAACCAGCCCTAGGTAACTCGCGGAAGCCAGACATAATTCAAGCTTTTTCGCATCAGTCGCCAGTAGCAATATACTTTGAGTTCTTTGGTGTTATACTAACCTCCCTTTCCGAAAGGCTTTCGCACTTTCGCAGGCGCTCTGTAATGTGCAACGTATTATCCTGCCGCCTTGCCTGCCGCGTTGCCTACAACAGTGTCGAGCACGAAACAACAATTGCGTTTCGAAACATCTCGTCCATTTATCCATACGGTATGAAGCGTTAAATACCTCTCGCCAATTGAAATCACATAAGATGCCGTTTCCATTATCACGCATGTTGAAAGCAACCACAGAATGGTATTCCTGAAATTGTTGCCACCAGCAGTTTATTGCAAAGTGAGGCATTAGTGATAACTGTCTTCTTTCCCTTTGTTTTTTTTGTTTGCTTTTGTATGGTTTATGATAAATTACAACTACTAAGAAAAAAAATCCGACAGAACTCATCTCGCAATGAAAGTGGACGTTAGGGCGAGTGGCATTGAGGCATTGTATTAGTTCACACCGCATTCCAACCACTGAAAAGGGTCATGTATGAGGTGTGCCTGCCGCTAGGCTATATTCTCGCGGTTCCCTCTGGACACGCTTAGCTTTGTAGCGGCGGCGCAGCAAAGTCTTCGCATGGCGCGTGTGTCAATATATACCAGTGACCATAACCAATGACATAACATAACAATGAACATAACATAACAATGAGCATAACAATGAACATAACCAATGACACATGCCCAACGATCCAAGTTTGCGGCAAAGACGTTCATTTAAGTGTGGTACACAGCTAGTTTCCAATACCTAGTGATAGAAGTAGGATTGAAAGAAGTTCAATGAAGCGTTCTTTGAAGTGTGTCATCTTCGCGCTCTTTTCGTCTTGCAAGTGGGGATGAAATGCTGCTGAGAGGAAAGACCCTCGTTAACAACAAAACAGGCAGAGGTGCAGCCGTACAAGGGAAACGTAAAGAAACCCAAAAACAAAAATAGAAAAAAAGCATCAAAAGAAGCGACCAAGCCTGAGACGACGAGTGACGCGGGATTTCGGCTATAGACATACGCCTAAACAGTAGCACATACCCATTAACGCAAGTTGACGTGAAACTATTAACTGATTAGCGGCACATACTCGATGCCGCCTACCCGGCAAAAGTTGGCCTGAGAGCTGGTTGCGGGCCCGGTTACCTCATTAGAGTAGCACAATTCTCTAAACGTTAGACCTTACATGACGTAGTAACCCAAGGTCGTCGGAAAACGGCTGGGGACATAGACAGATAGACAAACAGGCAGACCGACAGACAGACAGCCCCCGGGAAGTGTGTGAAGTACTTTAATAACTCTAATCGCATTAAAACGCGTTTGTTGAAGCATCAAATGGAATTACAGTAGAACACGCGGCGGTGACATGCCGGCTATAGTGTTGCGCTGCTAAGCACGAGGCCACGGGATCAAGTGACGGCCGCGGCGGCCGCATTTTGATGGGGCCGAAATCCAAAAACGACCGTGCCCCATGCATTGGGTGCACGTTAATGAACTCCTGGTGGTCAGAATTAATCCGGACTCTCCCCATACGGCGTGCCTCATAATCAAATCGATGTTTGGGACGTACAAACATAAAATTCAGAATTACTGGAGAACTTACGCAGCTGTCTTACAGTTGACCACATAGATACGCAACCTTGTTAGCTTAAATCCATACAAACGTAAACACACACACACACACCTATATATATATGTATATTATATATATATATATATATATATATATATATATATATATATATAATGTATCGCAGTGAAGTAGACGCGCGTTCAGCCCCGGCCGAAACGTCAATAAACCGCTTCATACGCGCGTCTACTTCACTGTGCATATTTACCCAGACCTAGAACAGCTTTTTTCTGGTGTATATATATATATATATACATATATATATATACAGGGTGTCCCACACAACTTGAGCCAAGAATTTTAAAGTGAAAGGCGCAGGCTTATTGGAAGCGAATTGAACCGAATGCATACTATTCGCAATACCCTATAGTAACTCAGGCAAGTACTTGTTTTCCCCGTAACTCAGAAACAATTAGGTTAATTACCCAACTTTATTAATTACTGGCCAAGGACCTCAAGTATGATAGGCGGATTTGTAGAGCACCTTCAGTAACGAGCCATCGAGTTGTTTCCTGTACAATACGTCTCACGTAGTCATCTTTTCCAGGTTGCAATGAAAGCACGCGAAATATTATTACGATATGAGCGAGCGATTCTCAAGGGACGAGCCGCCACGAGAACGACGATGAAGTGTGCCTGTGCCCTTGGCGCGAGTGAATGTCGGCCTGGAGCTCTAGCTCTTGTTCAGTGTAAATAGCCTGTAAATAGCCTCTTTCGTCTGTGTAGAACTTGTTGCTGGGCGAGTTGGTTGGGATCTAAAGAATACATTGTTGCGCCAAAAAACGAAAAATAAAGACTTGGGAAGGAAGAGTACGAAAAGACAGATTGAGCGCTGAACTTCAACTGATTTTATTCTTACAGCGGGGCAGGGAGAATGAACAAATGCGCATGCGCACATCAGTGTTGCCTAGAGCGAATCCAGTGACGTTTTGAACAGTTGCAACTCATTTTCAAACAGAAAAACAGACGTATCACTAATACAACTCGTGCCTCTCTTTTTAATGTGATATGCCTCCAAAAGTTCTCTCGCTAACGTATCACCACTCCTGCCAAGTATCTTTATCTCACGCAGCAGTGGCTGGCATCTGCCTTCCATGCAAACAGTGCAATGCGCGGGTAAATGCGCATTACCGTTATTGATTACAGACAATTCATGCTCCCGGGCCCGGTCATTAACACATCTCCCCGTTTGTCCAACGTAGGTTTTCCCACATTTTATCGGTATTTCGTAAATAACGCCCGTCGCACATTTGACGTACTGTCTAGTGTGCTTTTTCTGGCATCCTGACTTTCTGTCAACGCTGCTTATGCGCGGACAAAGTCCAGCCAACTTGCGTGGTGCCGAGAAAACAACTGGCACACCAAACCTAGTAGCGACTTTCTTCAAGTTGTGGGAAAGCTTGTGGACGTATGGCACCACTACGGGTTTGCCTCGTTTTTGGTCGGGCCTAGGCGCATGCCTTTTTCCGCTACACACAGCCGGCTACCCGAGCTCGGTCGTTGGGGCGGTGTCTAAAACATTGCTCCAGAAGGTGAAGGGAAAAAGGCATGCGCCTAGGCCCGACCAAAAACGAGGCAAACCCGTAGTGGTGCCATACGTCCACAAGCTTTCCCACAACTTGAAGAAAGTCGCTACTAGGTTCGGTGTGCCAGTTGTTTTCTCGGCACCACGCAAGTTGGCTGGACTTTGTCCGCGCATAAGCAGCGTTGACAGAAAGTCAGGATGCCAGAAAAAGCACACTAGACAGTACGTCAAATGTGCGACGGGCGTTATTTACGAAATACCGATAAAATGTGGGAAAACCTACGTTGGACAAACGGAGAGATGTGTTAGTGACCGGGCCCGGGAGCATGAATTGTCTGTAATCAATAACGGTAATGCGCATTTACCCGCGCATTGCACTGTTTGCATGGAAGGCAGATGCCAGCCACTGCTGCGTGAGATAAAGATACTTGGCAGGAGTGGTGATACGTTAGCGAGAGAACTTTTGGAGGCATATCACATTAAAAAGAGAGGCACGAGTTGTATTAGTGATACGTCTGTTTTTCTGTTTGAAAATGAGTTGCAACTGTTCAAAACGTCACTGGATTCGCTCTAGGCAACACTGATGTGCGCATGCGCATTTGTTCATTCTCCCTGCCCCGCTGTAAGAATAAAATCAGTTGAAGTTCAGCGCTCAATCTGTCTTTTCGTACTCTTCCTTCCCAAGTCTTTATTTTTCGTTTTTTGGCGCAGCAATGTATTCTTTCGTCTGTGTCTTTCTACACGTAACATTCTGGTGGAGGTGCGGGAAATCGTTCCAGCCACGCCCGCTACGTCCTCTGCTCTGACAGCGAGTGACATTGTCCACGTCACCCGACTCAAACCCTACAACTCTCCACGCGCCTTGGATATTTACCAGCACCGTAACGGCGATTTTACCGCCGGGGGGTAGTATTACGATATCAACGAGCGATGCTCAAAGGACGAGCCGCCACGAGAACGACGACGAAGTGTGTCTGTGCCCTTGGCGCGAGTGAATGTCGGCATGGTGCTCTGTGTAAATATTGTGTGTATTGTGCGTGTGTATTGTATATATGTGTGTGTAATTCAGTGTAAATAGCCTGTAAATAGTCTCTTTTGTCTGTGTCTTTCTACACGTAACAATATGAAAAAACAAAAAAACCGCTTGACGGAGCGCTTGCGCAGCGGTATCGAGCTGCTCTCAAGCGTGCGTTCGGTGAACATCGTCGGCTTCCGTCGGATGTCGGCGCCAATGCATGCTGCTGGCCGAGAGAAGTGGTTCTTGTGGAGTGGTTCTTGTATGAAAGGAGGAAAGACTGGCACTATCTTCTGCAACCCGCGCGGGAGCCCAGCTCAGCGCCAGCAGGGTCCGAGCGCCGCCGAGGAGATAAAGAACGCCGGGCCCCTTCCCCGTCCTGAGTCACGATGCAGCCAACTTCGTTCACCGAACGCGCGCTAGAGAGCAGAGCCATACCACTGCACAAGCGCTCTCTCGCATGTATTTTTTTTTCGTATTTCGCGCTCTTTTCTTTGCAACCCGGAGGAAATGACTACGTGAGACGTATCGTGCAGGCAACAACTCGGTCGCTGGAATATCAGGGTGCTCAACAAATCTGCTTATTATACTTCAGGTCCTCAGCCAATAATTAAAGAGTTGGCTAATTTACCTTAATAATTGACATATGAGGAAAAGATCGAAATGCCTGAGGTACTATAAGGCAGTGCGATCAGTATGCGTTTGGTTCAATTCGCTTTCGACGATTCTTTCATTGTTAAAATATTGGCTCAAGTTACGTGGGACACACTGTATATAGTATTATTATTTGTACAGAGTTCAAAAAGACGAGTAGAACCATGGCGATGGCTACGCGAACGTCTCGTCAAGTGTTGTCCTTGCCGCTTCTATATTTTGTGTTATAGAGACAATATTGAGAGCAGATTCTGCGCATGATGAGCGTTTTCTGCGTGAGCATCACACAGGCCGCCTATATTGACAAGCGGAGCCATGACTATGTTTACATAATACTATATGCAGAAATCTGGGTCGCTTAAAGCAATGTGATTCATTCAACGTTGGTGATGTCCTATGTACAAGTAATGAAAGATTAAAACCGCAATAAAGCATAAATTGGTATTGTTGTAACGTCATGGCTTCTGGACTGCTGGCGAATCTTGTTTTCACAGGCTGTTAAGTTTAGAGCGTAAACTGTTATGGGCTCATTCCAATAGGCATTTCGGTTAGCGATGGTGCCCGCCGACGGTGTCCGGTGTTCGTAGCAGCTATCGCCGAGAACTAGAAAAAAAAAGAAAATCTGTTCCCGCCGGGATCGAACCCTTGCCCGCTTCGAGGAAGTCAGCTAATCTGCCACTGTGCCGCGGCAGCGTTTTTCTTCACTACATGGAAAACAAAACAGAAGATATAGTATATTAGATATAGAATATTTGTGTCAGGCATTTAAAACTGGTTGCGCATTTAGTTTGCGACACGCTCTGTAATATTATCAACCTTATGTTCAAAGAAGGTGCATTCCCTTCATTTTTAAAAAATGCCAAGATTATTCCTGTTTTTAAAAAAGGCGACAAACATACAGTTAATAATTATAGACCAATTGCAATTCTTTCCTGCCTTAGTAAACTCATTGAGAAATTATTTGTTAAACGTCTTAATAACTACTTAGCAAAGTTTAAATTCCTAAAGAACAATCAATTTGGTTTCCGCCCAGGAAGTTCCACGAATCTAGCTGTTCTATCTCTAACGGACTACATAAAAAAATGTATTGACTCGGGAAACTTAGTCGGATCTGTATTTTTAGACTTCAGTAAAGCTTATGACACGGTTAACCATCAAGCCTTGTTTAATAAACTTGACTCTTATGGTATAACCGGTCCTGCGCTAACATTCTTAAAAAATTATTTACGTGACCGACCATACACAGTACATGCAGCAAATACTTTCTCAGTAACAAAATGTATTAACCAAGGTGTACCACAGGGATCAGTTCTGGGCCCTTTGCTTTTTCTTTTATATATTAATGATCTTCCGGATTCTCTTAACTCCACCAACTGCGTTCATTGCATTTTATACGCAGATGACACAACCATAGCTTCATCTGACAAATCTGTTACTACTCTTACTTCTAAGTTAAATATTGCATTAAGTAACATTATAAAATGGTGTAGCAACAATTACTTAGTTCTTAATCCTTTAAAAACTAAATTTATGTTATTCAAAAGTGCTCAAAGGGCCTTAACTTCTATTCCTGAAGTAAAGCTTGGAAGTCATTCAATTACCGATGTCACTTTTCTTGGCATACATCTGGACCCTAACCTTACATTTCGCTCTCACTTCCAACATCTCAAGCACAAGACTGCGTTTGGTATACGTGCATTAATTAAGGCTCGCCCCTTTTTTTCTCGTGAGGCTCTGCTAGCGTTGTATTATGCGTTCATTCATAGTCACATTAATTACGGCATTGTTTCATGGGGCAACACGTACGCTTGTCACTTATCATCAATTCAACATATCCAAAATCAGTCAATACGCATTATCACTTCTAGCTCCATGCAATCCAATGCCTCTTTGTTACTTCGCGCGTATAATATCTTGTCTATTAATAATTTGTTCCAGTTTAACATACTCGTCTTACTCCACAAGTTGCTTCATAATAACCTTATGTATCAGTTCATTGCGACTGACCTTTTGCAGAATAAAAATATGACCAGATTTGCGGCTAACAACAATTTCTTGTTACCCATGGTTCATACCAATTACGGCAAAAAAACATCTTCCTTCGCTGCAATTTCTTTTTGGAATGAATTACCATCAACCATAAAATCCTGTACTTCTCTTGCAATTTTTAAAGATCACCTTAAGCATCATTTACTGCGATAACTTAACTACGATCTAGCGGTGTACCTCTGACATTTATCTCACATGTCATTTGTTGTATTTCATCCATGCTTTTTTCCCTTTCTGTTATAACGTGTTTTTTCGTGTTGGATTGTAAATGACATGTATAATGGTGTATTTGATCTGTAGATGTTGTTTATAATACGCTAATTTGCTGACTATTGATATCACCATCAATGTGGTTATTATTAACCGAGGGTCCCACTACTGTTCTTTCACTTTGGGACCCTCGTCTGTATATTTCTCGTGTAATTACTTCTTTTTTTTGGAACGAATAAATCTGAATCTGAATCTGAATCAGAGCGGACACAGCTACACACTCAAACCTCGGGCAAATACACACCTGCGTCAAACAAGCGCATCTAGTCAGGCGGAAGTTCCTGTGCAGCGTACACTTTTCTCCCATAAGCAGCCCTTTCGCGAATGAAGTATCTTGTAGACCGCGAGCTGTCTGCATTGCGATCACGCAGTCTACATCCTCATAGGCTGTATAAACCCAGTGCTGTGCACATGTCATAGGGAGGACCACCAGTCATCTCATGCGGTACATACCTAATTGAGTATGTAGTGATGTCAGTGTCCTTTATAACCATTCGTTGGATAATGTTCCTCCAAAATATAGCATACCTGCAATATATGAACCAGTGATTTATGACATCGGCATGTGGACAGAGTCGACAGTTTGCTGACCACGCCACAAAGCAGCCCCTACATTTTTACCAAGGTTTAACAACGGAGTCTTTCCGAATGCAATTTAAAGAAAATTGCTTTCATTCCAGGTAGTATACGCATTTTATGAACCCGCTTCAGTACATCCTGATAAGGCCGACTTAGAGAAGGCGCACGATACAAAGGATCTAGGAAAATCGAGTCCACAAGTGCCGCAGATATTGCTTTTTGACTCGCAGTAACGTGTACTCAAGGCTGAACTAACTTTCAAGAAAATAAATGAGTCAACGATCTCCTTGAGAAAGCCCCAAGCAGCCTGTAGAACATCTTTGGCTTCTGATGACACTAATATATCAGGAAGATAATTCACAAATAGGAGTTACAACATTTCACGCAAGACCGGGTGGTCACTGTCAACAAAGAAAAACAGTCCAGAAACAATTTGCCTGACGAAGAGATGGACTAATCCTAGACCACCACGTTCAAGGCGGAGGAAAATGTTATCGCGCCTCATCCATTTACAACTCGCGCTACAAATAAATGTTCCAAATATGCGATGCTGTGCCTGAATGCGAAGTTGTGAGTGGAGCAGTACTTGCAGCACATACGCCATACGGGAAATTCAGAACACGTTGCACACTTCACCACGACTGAACATTGACAAATTCTGCCCTTGCCATGAATTCACTTTACGTTGCATTTTTCCAACTTCTCCCCACTAATGTTCGAAAAACACTTTCGTTATTATAGTCGGCTCATTAGCGGTGATTCCACCATAATATATATCAAAAAGTAGTAGTAGTAGTAGTAGTAGTAGTAGTAGTAGTAGCGTGGCTCAGCGCCGACACGTTCTGAGCCACGGCAGCGCTTGGAGAATGCAGCGAAAAAATGCCCACTAAACGCGTCCTAACGTGGGAGGAGACACGCGACGTGACATACGCGCCGCGTAGCGTCGATACATGCACATTTTGCATTGCATTTACATATTACTGCACCAGGTAGAACGCCATGCAGCAGATTCACAGGTAGCGGTGCAAGGCAGTTGAAGGTTTGAGAAAGAAAAAAGAAGTTTACGAAAACCTATACAGTACAAGAATGATAGAAAAATAGATATTGTGTACTTGACTCAATAAGCTGGCTAGGTAACAGTCACCTCAACATCTCAAAGGGGATGCCCAAAAATCATCATCATTAGCATCGTATCGTACCACTTGCTTTGCGATGTAAGACGCGCACCGCGTAGCATCTATACGTGCGCCGTTTGCAATGCATTTGCATAATATTTTTAACAGGTGGCAAGCCAAGTAGCAGTTGCATAGGTAGCGGTACGAGGTAGATAGCATGTCTCGAGGATGAAAAACATTATGCACATCCCACGCATTGTGGGAATCGATGTCAGCGAAGGTTTCCGTGTTGGATGCTTTGATTGACGATAATTTGCGATGATGTTGATGGCTAAAGCTTAACGTCTTCATTGATTTGTCAGTCTCACGAGAGTGGTGAGTTGATGTTAAAGGTTACCTTGCGTACACCACTGCTGTTTGTCTGCATAGTAGACAGAACACACAGGGAGAGGCTTTCGCTTGAGGCATTGTGCGCCACATTTTATAACCTCTGAGAGGATTCAGCGTTGTCGTTTCCTCACATGGCACATCGCATTGTGGTAGAAGGATTAAACTTGAATTGGATTATGCGGCTGTACCTGCCAAAACCACACTCGAATTAAGAGCAACCCCTAATGGTGGACTCCGGATTATTTTTGACACCGTGGTATTCTTTGACGTGTCCCAAAATTTAAGTACAGTGCGTTTTCTATCTCGCCCTCGTCAAAATGCAGCTGCCGCGATTAGGAACAATTCCACTACCTCTAGCAATGCCATAGCCGCAAAGCAACGTGGCGGGCACAGAAGTGCTAATTTGACGGTCAACCGCTTGCGCAGTGCCTCCTGGACTCTGCGGTGCGCTTTAATTAAATGCGGCTACGCTTCTGTACGCCCTGCATAAATTACCCATTTGACATATTTGCAAGGCCTTTATTTTTCAGAAATAGCAGCAACGTACTGTACTGTACCTTGAAATTATAAGCTTATGCTGTTTCCCTGCAACTGCTGTCGTATAGTAGTGGGGTCGCCTTGCCTTCTCACGTCACTCCGCCACCTCTCTTATGTGAGAACTGCCTCTTCTCCTCTATCTCCTTCTTCTACTCTTCTTCTCTCTACACTTCTATCTGCGTATACCTCTGGCTTCGCACGTTAGTAGAAAGGGAGGCACTGCAGTTTCTGCAATGCGTCTGAGGCGAGTCACGGATAATTACAGCTGTCAAGCGGCTACTGCGGTGACGGCCAGCGAGCTCCATAGGGCATTGGGCACATTCCACGCGATGGGGTGAAAACAAGTTCCTCCCGTCGCCTTTCCTCTCTTGCTCGCGCCTGTCATCTATAGACCCGCTCGGAACTACCCCCGACGCGGTGTGCGCGACATCAGCAGCCCACAGCAGTAGCAGCAGCAGCAGTGGGAAAGTCCAAGAAAGAGGAAAAGAAAGCTTCGCTTTAAAAGGAAATTATGGAGGCGTAGTAACATTGATATTGATACGTGTACTTATCTTTATCGGGCGACCACGTTTCGCCGCCTAACAAATGTTATCGCACAGCGCGGGGCGCGCTTGTATGTATCCGAAGTTTCTGGAAAGTTATCGATGCCTCTATCTGCTGTCTGTTGTCGCCGAACCTTGTGTTATCTGATTTCATCGCCTGACGCGAATCATCATCATCATAATAATAATCATCATCATCAGCCTGGTTACGCCCACTGCAGGGCAAAGGCCTCTCCCATACTTTTCCAACAACCCCGGTCATGTACTAATTGTGGCCATGCCGTCCCTGCAAACTTCTTAATCTCATCCGCCCACCTAACTTTCTGCCGCCCCCTGCTACGCTTCCCTTCCCTTGGGATCCAGTCCGTAACCCTTAATGACCATCGGTTATCTTCCCTCCTCATTACATGTCCTGCCCATGCCCATTTATTTTTCTTGATTTCAACTAAGATGTCATTAACTCGCGTTTGTTCCCTCACCCAATCTGCTCTTTTCTTATCCCTTAACGTTACACCTATCATTCTTCTTTCCATAGCTCGTTGTGTCGTCCTTAATTTGAGTAGAACCCTTTTAGTAAGCCTCCAGGTTTCTGCCCCATAGGTGAGTACTGGTAAGACGCAGCTATTATATACTTTTCTCTTGAGGGATAATGACAACCTGCTGTTCATGCTGATGCGAATGGTATAGAACTTTGTGGAAGGCACGCGGGTCCCAACGATTAGTCTGGAACATTCCACGATTGATGTATAAAAGCCGACGCGTTTGAACCGCTGATCACATTTTCGATGATCACCGACCGTCTTCGCCGCTATCGTTGTGCTATAAGCGTAGCCTGTTCTTGTGGGCACAGGTTCGCCCAATAAATGTTAGTTTTGTCTTTCACAGTATTGCTACTGTGTTCTTCGACGTCATCGCCACGTGACATCTGGTGGAGGTGCTTGTCATTCATGTACCGGACGCCCCCGACAAGCCGTGATCCAAGCCCAGAACGCAAAGAGAACACCAACGTAGTCCCGGGCCATCGAGCAAGCCGCCGTCTTTAACAACTGCTCCCGGAGCACGGACTTCTGCCTGTGAAAACAAAGAAGACTGTGGCCAAGGCAACCCCAATGGCAGCTCCAGCGTCCCCCATCGTGCTGCAGCAGCCCAGAGAACCACTGACGTTCCGTGGTTCCACATTTGAGGACCCGGAAAGCTGGCTGGAAACGTGTGAGAGGGTCGCTACTTTTAACAGCTGGGCAAGCGACGACAAGCTGCGACATGTCTATTTCGCATTGGAAGGCGCCGCCAGGACGTGGTTCGAGAATCGAGAAGCCACCTTGACGACGTGGGACCTGTTCCGAAGCGGCTTCCTGCAAACATTTGCAAACGTCGTGCAAAAAGAGCGAGCCCAAGGTTTACTGGAGACCAGAGCGCAGCTGCCGAATGAGACGATCGCGATCTTCACTGAGGAAATGAGCCGTCTTTTCCGCCACGCCGACCCGGAAATGTCTGAGGAGAAGAAAGTCCGCCTACTGATGCGTGGTGTAAAGGAAGAACTTTTCGCCGGAATGATAAGAAGCCCACCGAAGGCCCTCGACGAGTTTCTTCGTGAGGCGACGAGCATCGAGATGACACTGGAATTGCGGAACCGGCAATTCGACCGACGCACCAAGCCAACGAGCTACGCCGAAGTTCAATCAATGGCCACCGACAACCTGCGCGAGACCATCCGGGCAGTCGTATGAGAGGAGCTTCAAAGAATCTTCCCTTCATCGCAACCTCAAGTGGCCTGAATCGCCGAAATTATTAAAGAAGTCCAGCAATTTCTCGGAGTTCCCGAGGCACAACCACAATCATCGCCACAGCCTCAGCCGCAAGCGATGACCTACGCCGCCGTCGCCCGCCGTCAAGATCCCCCCTCCAGGACACCGCCAGGGCCCCGTAACGCCGCAATGCCGTCGACCGCCGCCGCCAGCACGCCCACACGTCGCCCAGCGCAGCTACCCGAAGAAGACAGACGTTTGGCGCGCTCCTGACCACCCCCCGCTCTGCTACCACTGCGCAGAAGCGAGTCACGTCTACCGCCGATGCCCATACCGGGAAATGGGACTGCGAGGGTTCGCCGTTAACGCGCCGGGACGAAAGCTTGGCGAACGACCTCGCGATATCGCCGACTACCTCGCCGCCACTCGGTGGAGCGCTCAACGACCGTCGAGCACGCCGATACCGAAATACACACTGACGCCAGTAGCCTAGGCCTCGGTGCCGTCCTAGTCCAGAGAAATGATGGACATGAACACGTGATAGCTTACGTTAGCCGGTCGTTGTCAAAAGCGGTAGGCAATTATTCTACAACCGAAAAGGAATGCCTGGCCATCCTTTGGGCTACAGCGAAATTTTGCGCTTACCTATATGGCAGGTCATTCAAAGTGGTCAGCGACCATCACGCGTTGTGTTGGCTAGCTAGCTTAAGGTATCCTTCAGGATGGCTGACACGGTGGAGCCTCAGACTACAAGAATACGACATCACTGTAGCATACAAGTCCGGACGAAAACACTCAGATGCCGATTGCTTATCACGCGCCCCCATTGACCCACCGCCGCAAGATAATGCGGATGCCGACGCCTTCCTTGGAATAGTAAGCACGGAAGACTTCGCCGAACAGCAACGAGGAGACCCGGAGTTAAAGCCCTAGTCGAGTATTTGGAAGGGCACACCGACGTTGTCCCTAGGGCATTTAAGCGTGGATTGTCTTCGTTCACGCTTCAAAACCACCTACTCGGGAAGAACTTCTCACCAGTCCGCGTCAACTACCTTCTTGTTGTTCCGTTGGCGCTGCGTCCAGAAGTACTGCACGCCCTACAAGACGATCCGACCGCTGGGCACCTCGGTTTCTGCCGGACGCTATCAAGGATACAAGAAAGGTATTAGTGGCCGCGTCTGACCGCCGAAGTCGCCTGTTACGTCAAGACATGCCGAGACTGTCAGTGACGCAAGACACCACCGACAAGGCCAGCGGGATTATTACAGCCGATCAAGCCTCCTTGCCGACCTTTTCAGCAGATCGGGATGGACTTGCTGGGACCGTTTCCGACGTCAATTTCAGGAAATAAGTGGATCGTCGTGGCGACGGACTATCTCCTCCGCTTCGCTTAAACTAAAGCACTGCCGAAAGGCAGCGCAGCCGAAGTGGCGAAATTTTTCGTCGAGAACATCCTGCAGCGACATGGTGCTCCAGAAGTCCTCATCACCGACAGAGGAACGGCATTTACAGCAGAGCTCACCCAAGCCATTCTGCAATATAGCCAGACAAGTCACAGGAGGACAACTGCCTACCATCCGCAGACGAATGGTCTCACGGAGCGCCTGAACAAGACCCTCGCCGACATGCTAGCAATGCACGTGTACGTCGAGCACAAGACGTGGGAGGCGGTCCTGCCGTACGTAACATTCGCTTACAATACGGCAGTGCAAGAAACAACACAGATCACGCCATTCAAGTTGGTTTACGGCAGGAACCCGACGACGACGCTCGACGCCATGCTGCCGCACGTCACTGACGAGGAGAATCTTGACGTCGCTACCTATCTCCAGCACGCCGAAGAAGCCCGACAGCTCGCCCGCCTGCGGATCAAAAACCAGCAGAGGACCGACAGCAGACACTGCAACCTCCGAAGACGCTTCGTCAAGTACCTGCCCGGCGACCGTGTATGGGTATGGACCCCGATACGCCGACGAGGACTCAGTGAGAAACTACTGCGACGCTATTTCGTACCCTACAAGGTCATCCGACATATTGGCGCACTGCACTATGAGGTCGTGCCCGATGGCATTTCGCCTTCACAGCGGCGCCGCGCACGATCTGAAGTGGTCCACGTGGCGCGCCTTAAACCCTGGTACGGACGCTGACGAACTTCCTTATTTTGTTGTTTTCTTGGCTACGAGTGCTTCTCTTTATTACTTTCGTTCGTTTGCAGCATCGGGTCGATGCTTTTTTAAGAGGGGGGTACTGACACGTGTACTTATCTTTATCGGGCGACCACGTTTCGCCGCCTAACAAATGCTATCGCACAGCGCGGGACGCGCCTGCATGTATCCGAAGTTTCTGGAAAGTTATCGATGCTTCTATCCGCTGTCTGTTGTCGCCGAACCTTATGTTATCTGATTTCATCACCTGACGCGAATGATATAGAACATTCTGGAAGGCACGCGGGTCCCAACGATTAGTCTGGAACATTCCACGATTGATGTATAAAAGCCGACGCGCTTGATCTGCTGATCAGATTTCCGACGATCGCCGACCGTGTTCGCCGCTATCGTTGTGCTATTAGCGTAGCCTGTTTTTGTGGGCACAGGTTTGCCCAATAAAAGTTAGTTTTGTCTTTCACAGTATTGCTACTGTGTTCTTCAACGTCACCGCTACGTGACAATATAATTAAAAAGTGTATGACATACGTAACTAATTCAAGAAGGCTAGGTGACTTTGTCATCGTCCCATTTCAAAGGGAATTTCATGGAATCATCATCATCGTCATCATTAGCATCTTATTGTGCCGTTTGTCACGCGATGTGACATGCGCGCCGCGTAGTGTCGGTACGTAAGCTCCGTCACAAGCTTTTGCGGCGTACGCGAGCGCGTGTGAAACGGCCCTCGGCGCCTTCTGGCGGCGCACCCTTGTTGTCGAGACCGAAGCTTGCGTGCATGCGCGTCCCTTCATGACTGCAAGCGTGCATATGTTCCCTCGTTTTCTCCTTGCGTGCCAACGATATCCGATTGTAGCCGCAAGGTGCCCCTCTTCCGAGTGGCGCTGTGGCGGCTTCGACGGGCAAAACTTCGTTTATGTAACAGAAATCAAGAGTTCCATTTTTGTCTTGCCTGTCTCCTTCTATAGAGTACCTTCTCTGCCGTGCTTTTCTGAGGGAGAACGCCCGTCCTTAAAAAGAAATAAATAAAAAGGGCGCGGCGCAGAAGAACAAACAAACAATTGTGTTCGGGACCGGGCGCTATGCGTCTGCACTCGTGACTCGACACAAAGCGGCCGCAGCAGCGCGCGCCGAGTCATGGTTAACGTAGCTTGGCCCGTTGATATCGCCACAGCGTTAATGGGAAGAGTGATACTTCGCGGCTACACTCGCATACTGCCGGCGCGAGGAGGAAGCGCAGAAATGTGCACGCTTGCAGTCATGGAGAGACACGCATGCGCGCAAGCGTCTGTCTCGACAACACGGCCGCTACATCAGGAAGCGCGAAGGGCCATTTAGCCAAGCGGTCGCGTGCCCCGCAATATTTTGTGGCTGAGTGTCCAAACTTTGCATTGTAGTTGCATTATATTCCACCAGGTGCCCCGACATGTAATATTCGCACATAGCAGTGGCATGCTGCGTGTATACCTGGACCTGGTTAACTCAAGCAGGCTAGTCAATTCTTTGTCACCCCCCGTTTCGAAGGGGATGCCAATATACCGTCATTGACATCATTATTATCAACAGCAACGTACCGCGTCACGGGTCAAGGAACGCGACATGTGTGCCACGTACTTTGTAATCCTTTTTTTACGATTCGGTACACGTTATGGCGCATCCTCGAAAGGTACGGACCACTGCTAGTGAAGCGAATCGTAGAGCTACTCGCGTGGCTACAACCATGCAACATCAGGCTCAACATATCGCTGTGCAGAGAGCAGGACATGTCGCAGCACAAGCCGCAGCCCGCCGTTTACGCCGGGTGGACAGTTTAGAAAGTTCTCGTGAAAACGACGCAAAGAGACTTAGCCGCAAAGACCTTCTAATGAGTGTTTCAGAAAATGGATCTCCTTTGGAGCCGCTCCTCAAGATTACGCTATGACTGCGCTGCGTGTGCTGTCACGCAAGCCTTTATCTTTTTTTTGATTGAAGATTCGCCACTATTGCTATAACGAGGGGCATGGATAATAAGAAAGCCAGCAAATAGTCGCACCTACCCTGTGGCAATGCTGCCCACTCCTAAAAGAACTTTGAGGCGACAAATGCCAAATGCATAAAGTAGTTTGGACAACCGAGTGGATTGGTTGTACGTGCACTGCAAGATGAAAAAAGAAAGAGTCAGCCAAGCCCATTCGGATATTCAGTTAGCAAAGAAAAAGTATCGGCAGCCTGTACGATGAATGCTCTAATAAGCAGCTGCAGTGCCATAGAAACCTTGTTATAGCTGGAGTCGGGCATGTCAAAAGAGGTAGCTGGGCCATGCGGTCATCCGCCTCATCCACGCTGAGGACGTTGTTAAAGTAAGGAACTGGTTCTCATAGAGAACGAAGAGTACTGGGTTTATTTACAACCAAGTTTTTGAGAATTTCATATGCTTCTGCACCAATTACTGTCAAAAAAACAGACAGTTTCTTCGCTTCCGCTATCTCGTTTGCCCTGATGTAATGCTCGAATCGTTCGACATACGATTCGAAGTTCTGAACCTTAGGGTCGTACTCGTCTAGTCTGCCGAGCCGAGACATAGCTTGGTAGAAGAAGTAAATGTGTTACTTGTTTGGATTCCGGACCTCTTGCTAGCCTATGGTAGCGACGCCTCCGGTAGTAGCGTGGCCTCGTTGAGCCGCCGCATCGTCGTTGGTGGTCTAGCAGGCCAGGTCACGGTGGTCCTATCCCATCCTCGTCGCCAGATGAACTAACGCAGAAGAGCGACAACGGTCCCGGAGCAGAAAGGCAACTGCTTTATTGCCTAGAACGGCTTGTTCTTATACAGAAAACGCTATGACGTCACAGGGTCATGTGGCGTCACTATATCGGAGCATAGTTAGATAGCACAAGGCGTCACACACAAGCTTGCGCTACAACATTCAGATGAACTAACGCAGAAGAGCGACAACGGTCCCGGAGCAGAAAGGCAACCGCTTTATTGCCAAGAACGGCTTGTTCTTATACAGAAAACGCTATGACGTCACAGGGTCATGTGGCGTCACTATATCGGAGCATAGTTAGATAGCACAAGGCGTCACACACAAGCTTGCGCTACGACATTCCTTCCCACTTACATTGAGTCCGCACTTCACTCCCTGAAGTCCTCATGTCTAAACCTATCCGGTGGACGTCGCGCACGGCCGCTTCGTCGAGGCATGACTTCGGGCTTGCTTGGAACTTCTGTGCTCTGCTCTGCTGGGTATGTGTCCTTGTGTGAAGTCGTTGTTGCCGTAGTCGGAGGGTCGGTTGAAGCCCGAGGGGTTGGACTCTGCACAGAATCTGGTAATGCAGATTCCACAGGTTCTGCGGCGGCCATCGGGTGTCTTGTAGGGGTGACTACGGGATCTGTATCTGGCGGTTGTTGCGGCTCGGCCAGGTGCCTTGTGTCGGGAAGTTGCTGCCATGGGTCAGCTGAGACAGGTCTCGCAAAGGAGTGACGCAAATGGTCAGCATGCACAAAGCGCACTTCACCCGCCACATTCACAAGATATGTCACTGGGCTTACGATCTGAGTAACTACGCCGTCTTCCCAAGCCACATTCTCACCACGTACGCATTTAACAAACACTTTGTCACTCACTAAGAATCCACGTTCAGTACCCCGGTGCTTATCGCTCTGCCGCTTGCTGTTCAACTGTTTGTTGAGCATATCTTGCTTAAAATCGGGTTTAAGGAATGACAACTTGATCTTAGGTTGCCTCTTTAAGAAGAGCTGCGCAGGAGTGCTGCCTGTCACACTATGCGGCGTGTTTCGATAGCTCATCAAAAAGCTGTCTAACCCGGTTTGCACCGATTCTCGGTTTTGCGAGACATCTGATAGCAGCTGTTTCAGCAATGCGCGCTTCGTTGTTTGGACTAGACGTTCGGCCGCCCCGTTCGAAATTGGGTGATAGGGCGGCGTTTTTGTATGTTTTATGTTATTCTTAGCCAAGAAGTCTTCGAACTCTTGTGACACAAATTGCGGCCCATTATCACTTACAATTTCGTCGGGAAATCCGTACGCCGCGAAGACACTTCGAAGTTTGGAAATCATTTGTCTTGTGACGGTTGAGGTCATCAGCCATACTTCAATCCACTTAGAATAGGCGTCCACTAAGACTAGAAAGTTAAGCTGTCCTTTCATAGCAAAGTCAACATGCAGCCTTTGCCAAACCTTGGACGGAAAAGGCCAAGGGTGTAGTGGTACAGGCTGCGCGGCTGGTTGCACGACTTGGCAAACCCGACAGGTTCGTACGTAATCCTCTACTGCTTTATCGAGACCTGGCCACCAAATGAAGCCTCTAGCCAGCATTTTCATCCTCGAGGTGCCTGGGTGGTCCTCATGTAGCAAGGACAACACAGCCGGTTGCAATGCCTCGGGCACGATCACCCTTGTACCCCACGTGACACAACCTTGCTCGAGTGATAGCTCTAGACGTCTAACGTAGTATGGTTGGAGCTCATTAGGCACTTCTGAAGGCCAACCATACCGCGTGTACTCGACCACTCTGCACAGTTTGCCATCCCGTGCAGTGGTCTTGGCTACGTCAGAAGAGTTCAACGGAGTGCTTTCGAACACGGAAAAGCATTCCGAGCGCTCAGATTTGGGACAAGACGGTAGAGGTAGACGAGACAGAGCATCAGCCACTTCGATTTCAGCCCCTTTGCGGTACTTAAGCGTATACCGGTACGCGGACATTATCAAGGACCATCTTTGCAATCTCGCAGCTGCTTGCGACGGTGTCGCTTTGTTTTGTCCCAAGATGCTTACGAGTGGCTGATGGTCTGTGTACAACATAAACTGTCTACCGAAAAGGAACTTGTGGAACTTTTGAAGTCCGAAGATAAGCGCTAGGGCCTCTCTTTCACATTGTGCATAATTTTTCTCAGCTGACGTCAGAGTTCGTGAAGCAAAGGCTATCGGACGCTCTTCTCCGTCCGGTAGCACGTGAAAAATAACAGCTCCAACGCCGTACGCAGACGCGTCACATTGCAACCCGAGCGGCTTGCGTGCGTCGTAGTAGGTAAGAGCATGGCTGTTTACCAGCAGATGCTTAGTCGCTTTAAAAGCATTACTACACTGTTTCGTCCACAGCCATCGTTCTCCCTTCCGTAACAATCTGTACATCGGTTCTGCTATAGATGACACATTCTTCATAAATTTGCTGTAAAAATTGAGCAGCCCTAAGTATGCTCTTAATTCGGTTACATTTGTTGGCTCAGGAGCGTGCAGGATCGCCTTCACTTTTTCTTCTGTCGGGTAGATGCCATCGGCGCTGACCATGTGCCCTAGGTAAGAGACAGAATCTTGGAAAAACTTACATTTTTCCAGCTTTAACGTTATGTTATGCTCCGAAAGCTTGCCTAGCACCCGCTCGAGCGTTTTTTGACAATCGTCCACGTCCTGGCCTGCAATTATAACATCATCAATATAACAACCAACATTAGGAATACCAAGCAAAACCTTATCCATCATGCACTGGAACAAAGCAGGGGCACTGGCTATCCCATAAGGAAGTCTGTTGTATTGATACAGCCCCTTGTGCGTGTTAACCGTCAGGATATGCCTTGATTCTGGGCTCAGTACCACTTGTTGGTATGCCGATGACAAATCTAAGACACAAAATACTTTGCCTCCACACAGTGTTGTGAACAATTCCTCTGGTTGTGGCAGTGGGTAGTGGTCTATTTTAAGTACCGGATTTACAGTGATTTTGTAATCACCACAAAGGCGTATTTGATCACCTTGTTTCTTTGGGACCAGAACCAGTGGAGTTGCCCAATCGCTTCTGCTCACAGGCGTGATTACGCCTTGGCTTTCGAGCTCAGCGAGGCGTTTTTCTGCCTGTTCACGCAAAGAAAAAGGAAGCGGGCGTGCTTTACAAAACACCGGCGTACAACCTGGTTGCAAAACAATTTGCGCCTCGAAGTTCCTGATAGCACCCAGCGATTGCGAAAACACGTTTGGAAACTTTGCACGAATCTTATCTACTCTGTCTTCGCTGCGTACACTGCAAAGCGATTTCCAATTCAACCGAAGCTTGTTAAGCCAGGTTCTTCCCAGCAATATAGGTAACTCGCGTTCGCGGTTTTTCACAACAACAATTGGTAACACTGCACTCTGCCCTTCATAGGTCGCGGTTACATTGCATTGCCCTATAACATCCATTTTCTCGCCTGTGTACGTCTTTAGCACAACCCGAGTTGGTTCACAATGCACATGCGCAAACTTCTCTTTGTACACACTTTCAGGTACAACTGTCACTGCGGCCCCCGTGTCCACCTGCATTGACACTTTCTGGCCCTCCACGTTTACAGTCACCACATAACCGTTCTGCACAGATGAGTCGACTGTGCAGTTGTACAGGGTGTGCTCATCTTCGTCTGACGATTCCGTTACTGCATGTGCCTTCAGCTCAGTCTTGCTCGTTCGACACATGTTTTGAAGGTGTCCAACTTTTGAACATAGCTTGCACGAGTAGTTTTTATACCAGCAATGTTCTGGCGCGTGCGTCTTGCCACAGCGGTAACATTTTTGTTTCTTGGTCTGGTTTCGCGCCGAGCCTTTACCCTTCGCTTGGTCACGGTCGCTGCGCTGATGCTCGTTATTTTTCGTTTCCACTGCGTTTATGCTCTCAGCACGGCTTCCTGCTTTTATTGCGGCTGTTTGTGTCGCGGCCAATTCGCTATCAAGAGCTATTTTACATGCCCTTTCAAACGTGAGTGCGTCAGCCGTGAACAACGCCTTCTGCGTTTCTTCGCTTCGGATCCCAGCTACCAATCTGTCGCGTAGAGCGTCCAGGAGAAATGGCCCAAAGTTACATTTGCGCGCTAGGTGCTTCAACTCTACTACGAAGTCTTCGACACTTTCGTGGTCAAGTTGCACTCGGCGGTTGAATTTGCACCTTTCTGCAATTACAGACGTCTTCGGGCTGTAGTGGCTTTGCAAGAGCTCCTTTACTTCCGCGAAGGTCTTATCTCCTGGTAGCAATGGAACAACCAAGTTTTTGAGAATTTCATATGCTTCTGCACCAATTACTGTCAAAAAAACAGACAGTTTCTTCGCTTCCGCTATCTCGTTTGCCCTGATGTAATGCTCGAATCGTTCGACATAACATTCGAAGTTCTGAACCTTAGGGTCGTACTCGTCTAGTCTGCCGAGCCGAGACATAGCTTGGTAGAAGAAGTAAATGTGTTACTTGTTTGGATTCCGGACCTCTTGCTAGCCTATGGTAGCGACACCTCCGGTAGTAGCGTGGCCTCGTTGAGCCGCCGCATCGTCGTTGATGGTCTAGCAGGCCAGGTCACGGTGGTCCTATCCCATCCTCGTCGCCAGATGAACTAACGCAGAAGAGCGACAACGGTCCCGGAGCAGAAAGGCAACCGCTTTATTGCCAAGAACGGCTTGTTCTTATACAGAAAACGCTATGACGTCACAGGGTCATGTGGCGTCACTATATCGGAGCATAGTTAGATAGCACAAGGCGTCACACACAAGCTTGCGCTACGACAATTTACAATATCTACATGAGAAGTACAGAACTTTACGTCCCGGTAGTCTAGCGTAACTTAATTGAAGCGCACCTGAGGAGATGGAAAAGTCGGCTTAAATCCCCTCTGTCCTTCCTAAATCTCTAGGGCCGGGAAATCTGCCGTGACACCTCCGTCCGATCGGAGCGTCCAAAGTCATCGAAGCATCCGTGTTGAGGATGAGGGTGGGCACAATCAGTCCGGCATCTTTATTCACTGCACACAAAGAAAGAATGGGAGCCTCGTAGACAGTCCTTGTTATGCTTGACTCAAACTGGCACGTGTTGGTTCCTGGGATGACCCAGCAATATGATATGGAGCTTCTGTCAAACGACCTTGGCGGCTAGCAGTGGCCGTGAACAAACGGCGTGGAACGCCCTTTTCTAGGAGTTTCCTTGCGTCCATCTTCGAGGACGGTGGCAGTATACCATCCATCAACACTCTGCCGGTCCGGGAGAACGCACTATTAGCTTCGCGAAGCAGTTCGTCGCAGTAGGGCAGGAGAGGCTAGAAGGTCACTTCCCCCGCTCGCCGATCGTAACACCGCTCGCGTGACCTGTGAACCCCAGTCGTGTGAGCAAACCAATGTTTAAAGATACAAATAAACGATTCAGCGCATACGCTCGCCGCTCCGTCGCTATTCTCATTGTGTGCTATTACAGCCATGCAATTTTGCACACCTAGTAGTGCTTGATGGTATAAGTGTCATCATAGACATTGCACTATTACGACGTGTTAGCTGGATGAGTCAGAAACAACTATTGCTGACACGTATCTATTTTCTTACGCACCATACACCAAGATTACGGGAGGCCCTTCTTTTCGCCGTGACCATTTAGTCTTCAATGGAGACAAACTCAGTAAGTACGCTTCATTTGCGGAGAAGGTCGAGGTCACAAGCAGCCCGGCCCCTTTGAAAGCCGCGTCGTAACTCTCAGATGACAAGGAATTAACTAATTGTCGTCGGCACTATCCGCTTAGCGGCATTGGCAAACCACAAGCATAGCACATGTTGGTCACTTAAGGGTACGTTTGCGGCCTAATGTTGGCATTCTGTGTACAGAGCTATCCAATGTGGACAATCGTTTACTTATTCATTCACGTGGCCGAATAATTCCAACGGCGAGTTAAGTAGATAGACGAATTCTAACCTGATAGCTAATTTGTGCAGTAAAAAAAGGCAATGGCAAAAATTTAGCCTGCTTCCATCATTCCGAAGAAACACCGCAAATTTCAGTACAATAAGCAAATTCTTGTTTAGTGCACATTTTTATGCGAAATCGGGAGTATTGCGCACCGAAACTACTACATATATAGTAGGTATGCCATAGTAGTGGACTCCGGATAGTTTTGACCACCTTGGGGTTCTTTAACAAGCATCCTATAAACGGTACTCGAGCACTTTCGCATTTCGCCCCATCAGAACGTAGCCTCTGTGACCAGTATGGAACCCAGGACCTCGTGCTTTCCAATGCAATGTCACATTCATTGAGCTGCCCCGGAGCGTATTTACTTTTGAGGCCTTGAAGTGAGACATATGTGACGCTGTACGTTACCTGTGTAAATACAGGCATAAAATAAGATGAGTGGGTTTATTTTATACGCGAATTGGAGCTCCGAGACTGAAAATTTGGTTGATATTCAATCTGAGCGTTACCCAGCTGTCACCTCATTAAGATTACGAGATACGAAAAGATGACGAGATGCAATGTTCCCTGCTCGTTGTGTCCTTCCCTAGTTCTTTTTGCTTAATTTCAAGGAAGAAAACGCTTATAAGGAAGAAAACGCTTATCTTACGCTTATATGATTGGGATCTGTTCAAAATACTTTTTGAACTCAGAGGGTCAGTTTGTAGTGGAACTTAAGTTTCTCAACTTCTTTGGTAAGGAAGAATATGACTAGGCACATTGTTGTTTGGTTTCACTTCCCAAGCATGCCTTTCAGGCTTAATTTCAAAAATGAAAGTAGGGTTTCGACTGTTGTAAATGTGCTTGTATCTTACCTGCTAAAATAATTCTGGAACAGTAAAAGTCAGGGTATACCACAAGTTCTTTTCTTATTTTTTTTTGGGGGGGGCACACAATTTTGATTATGAAGTATAGTGGTAGAATACCTGTATCAAGCGTGGCGTTCGAGCCCAGCTAATGAATAGTAAAGTTTCTTTCTTATTGGAGTTGCTCAGTTGTTCGAGCTCTAGATGTCGTTGAACAGCTTTATCCTGATATCTGCATCATCGGTGCTTATCGCAGTGAAAGGTGTGATTGCTGTATACATTGAGCGTTTCAGAAACGTGCCCGGAAATGACAGATTAAAAACCAACATATCCCACTAGGTCACCTAGTTAAGACACGTGGCCATGCTTCTCTCCCCGTCAATGACCGCGTTCATGCAACAGCCCGAGGCCTCATCTTCTGGGCGCCAGCGGAAGACCAGTCCAGCCTAGACAAGGTGAAAACGATATCATATACATACCCGCATATAATATAACACTACAGACTATCACGTAGAACGTTCTGTGCACCATACCTGAATCTAAACCAAGCTGATGCAGCCGTTGGGCGCAAGCTCCAAACTAAGGCGTTCCCAAGCCTTGCTCTCCGCCCCACTTTTAACCCTACCCTGAACCCGAACAAATGTCTTTTCTGCGGAGGGCGACCAAACCTCTGCCATTCTACGTGCGAATTCTATAAGCCGCCCGGCCTTCCTATTTTACCCAACGCCTCCCCATTCCAGTGGGAACGCACTCTTCCATGCATAGCCTTGGACGACCAGCGATACCTGATCGACTGAGTCAGCCGAAGAGCAGCACCAAACAGGGTCCTGGACTGAGGGCTCCAACCTCTGGGAATTCACTACAAAACAACAAATAAAGTTTTCTGCTAGTACTGCTGCAAGTAGTTGCTGCTCAAACAAGATGACGAGTAATCATTGCGCGAATTACTCACCGCTTTCGGGTATTCGCATATTCCAATATTATCGTCTTATAATTATTTTATACAATGTTCTATAAATGTTCATTCCTCTCTTTGTCTTGCACTTGACAGCGAATTAAAATATGCACATTAAGCATTATCTTCACGAAAAAAACCAGTTAACCGCTAAAAATGGGCTGAGTGTGTTCAATTGTTCGTTCGCTCGTTCGTACATTCGCGGTAGTCATCCCCTAATGCTCGTGAAACCGTAGACATACCTTGAGGTTCGGCACAACCTTAACGCTCGCTATGAGCGTCCGAAGTGTTGCGCTCGTTACAGATGCATTGTGACGTTACACCGTGACATAGCAATGTGACGCTGGAGACTCATTGACAACGCGAAGCATGCCCCTTCAAGCTGTGCCGCACAATTGTGCACACCGACATAGCTCGAGCCTATGCGGCTTAGGGGGTGTCACTGTCCCTAACAATGGCACACGTGGTAACCGATTCCATCATTACAGAAATCTGACCGATTTGAATCCTGCATGGCGCTACCTCCTGCAAAGAACAGCGCACAACGCGGCTGCACACATTTTATGAGCAATCCCTTTATCGCCAAATCCGGTTACCCATACTTGTGTGCCTGGGCATGAATAAATCCGCGGGAATGTGCACGTTAATCAAATAGAATAAGTAACGTTTGTTCACTCATCCATCCAACACGGCCGTTATCCAGAGCTGGTGTGCACCTTTCCAAGGACATCGCAGCTTAATGGAGGAGCGCTTCAGGGTAATTCAATATTGAGGACCTCTTAGAACAGTGTTTGTAACCTAAAGCTGACGCAGATTTTTATGGAAGTTTATGCAGAGATTTTATTTCCAGAAAAGGCAGCAAGGTCGACATGAGCTGCTGTGCTGTAGCCTGCTACTCTGCACTGAGGAAGGAGGAAGGGGAGTGAAAATATTTGGAGGGATGATGACGATGAGAAGAGAACGGGTTGTTATTATGCATCTTAGATGGCAACCACACTTGTGCCGCTTGTCTACATCCGTGTCATGCAGGAACTTCAACAGCATTTTTTTGTCCTCCTTGGAGTTGTCGAATCAGGCAATGGGCCAAGCATGGCGGCCTCCAACAGTTGTTTGAAGCCAACTCTGGGTAGGAAACAGTACAGCGTCTGGCGCTCCAGCATTTGGGTTTGGCAATGACGTAATATGTGTTCCAGTGTTTCAGACGAGAGATAGTGCTCAGAATCATGGCCATTCCACCGGAATATGAGGTGTGTGTAGCGGCGGGTGAAAGCAACGCCCAAACGAATCCTGCGTACATATGACGCTAGGCTCCCTGTAACCTTCACTGGCAAACGGAATTTTCCGTGTGGGTTGATTAGAAACAGGCGTCTGTGGATGTTGTCAATTTGAGCTCTGCATGTCTTTGTAAGGTTTTGCATGAGTGCCTTTGTCAGTGAGTTACCGACAAATCGCAAGCAGGCTTTCCATATTTCACCAAATATAGAAGTTGCCTGTCCTATTTCACTGTCAACATGTTCATTTCCAATTATCGTTTCACTCTGTCACCTATCTTATTCCGTTTTTGACAACAAAAGATTAAATTTATATTTAATCAACTAATGTTGATTAGCCCTGAAGGAATATATTTTGCGATTCGAAGCAAACGCGCTAGGTTACTGAATAATACGTTATTTACGCCCCATGCATAAACTCAATAGACATGTTCAAAATAATAAAACAAGCTAAATAAAATTATTCATAGCACTCGTGTGTTTCCTCAATAATGCGATGTTTTAAAGTAAAAGAACAATAACGAGAAGTTGGATCTATGGAACGATAATAACATGTTGAAATGCGCGCTTGGAAGGTTTTTATTCGAAAATGTTGAACAGCAGCTTTACGGATGTCTCTGGCAAGGACGACATATAGATGGGAAGTAGTGTTCCTAAAGTGATAAAAGCTGATGGCTAAGAAAGAAGCTGTTGTTGCTTACACGGATTCACAACCGCATGGTATGGGATTAAATTCTGTCAAATGAAACGTCGCACCGCTATGACCGCTGCATCAATACTCGCACGTGCATTTTGACCTAGCGCACACAGTACTACAGTAGTAGCTGTTTTATTTTTGTTTTGTTGCGATAGCAATTATATGGGCACACCAGACGAATTCTCGGTGTCCCTATCACCGTCGGCTTTGCCGTGGTGCTCCGCATGTATTTAGGGCTATATTGGTGCAATATTCTATCGCTGAAGTCGATAATCTTTATGGTAGACTAAATTATTCCTCGGAATTTTGATATTGGCAGCTCAACATTCATCGCATTCATAGCACATGGTATTTGTTTTAAATATTGTCATACTTTAAATATAAATAGTGTTAATAATATTAGTGCTCAAATCTGAAAGTGATGTAATTTCACGGACGAGGCATTTTGTAGGCAGCGTAGTGGCTCCTATGTCAAATCTCTACAAGGCCAAAACGGTGTGGTAAAACTATTAAGGGTGCCAGGAATTTCGGTGCAGTCGCGTTTATCCGGGCCCGCGTATAGTTAGAATACTACGCGCGAAGTTCAAACGCAACGCTAAACCTTGCTATTACAGTCAGCGCTTCGCCCTTGAAGCGATACTGCGAATTTTTTTTATGTAGAAGTATGAATGCTGGCCTTTTTAAAAAAGTGCAGGCTTTTCTATAGTATAGACGGATGTGACCTCCGAAAGAGACCTAAGTACGCAGCAACGCTCACAGTCTATGTTGAATAAAATAATGTAGAAACAAACAAACGCCTGCATTGCGTAATACGTGAGACTGGATAAAAAAAAATATCTGCAGATACCACGTCTTCTGGGAGTCGGCGTAATGCGAAGCATTTTACAGGCAGCTGGTAATGAAGTACTGTTTGCGGTTCTGCAAGGCGTTACCAGGTTCACCAATGTATTTGTGCAAACTCAGTTTTCGTGTGTGTGGCGCGAGTAAAGTGCACTAGAATTAACGCGAAATTTAAGTGCGTGACACGTAAGCAGCCCGACGACGACGGCGGTGACGACGATTGCACGATTTACAAGGAGGATAGAATTGGTGTGAATGGCTGGCATGGAAGGGCGACATGGATAAGAAACGCAGGAGCTAAGCTCTCATAGACGACAGCGCTTCGTACCACTTGGAGGACACAAACAGGTGACTTGACGGAGAAAGTGTAGATCACGTGAGCGGTAAGCATAATCAATCACTTGCTCGGCGCGTTGTCCGCATATGGCACAGGGAGTCCGTGTCCTATTATAGCCATTCGGACGACTGGCGTGGTGCACCGCTCGCTTTGGCCGAGCCATGATCATGCCGCCGTAGTGGAATTCGGTGCAGCCTTGTCATACTCGGACACTATGGCCACCAGGAAAGACCAGGCATCGATATTTGATTAAGCGGCCTGGTAACAACGAAAAGGGCCGTAAAAATCGGGTGTGAGCTGCGGGAAGAATGAAGAGGCGGCGCACTGCTCTCCGGTGATCTGAAATCAACGCTCGTGGGACACTTGCTTTTCAATTGCTGTTTCAAAAGGATGCCCCAATGTCCTTCTCGTTTACCGCTCCCCACTGAGCGGCGGGCGAGGAGGACGTCGAGGCGCTCTATGTTTGCACGGATGCAACCACTACCCGGCGTTCTGCTGCAGCGATTTCGGGATATTCTATCGCTGCGCACCAGGCTGGAGCGCAGGCAGCACGCGAGAATCAGACGCGAGAGTTGGATTGCGACGCTGGAACGGCGAAGCAATGACGATAAGGGCGTCGGGGACACGAGCATATAGCCATCGCGAAAGTTAGCAGACAACTACTGTTATCTTATGACATGCATGTCATGTCATCCATGTCATGACATGATTGTCTATCATATCAGACAAAGTTTTTAACGAGTTACATATCGCATCTTTGTGAAATGAATGAAATGACATGACATGCTTCACAAGAATGAGATGACACGCGTGGGATGACGTGACTGTCATCAATGACGTAAGTCAGATGATTTACTGACATCTTTGTAGTTTACTTACCTGGATATGCATCAGAATAGGCGTGAGGACGCTTGCGTGCATGACATGACAAGAATGACATGGCACGACATACTCATGCATCTCTAGTCATGAATGCCATGTCATGCAATTCTTGGCATACGTGTCATGGCGCGCATGTTATTGATGTGATGAAATCTGAGCCATGTAATGGATGCCAGGCCATGCACGCACGTAATGTCATTCATATCGAGATGTATGTCGAGGTACAGAAACGAATACATTATGTCATTCATACAATTTATGTCCTGACATACCATGAAATTATGTGGTGTTAATGATGCAATGACATGACATATACATGCATGTCTTGTAATATAATGTCATGACACACATGAAATTTCACGCGAATTATATAATTGGTGTGATAAGACGTATGTCATGACACGCATGTAATCAAACACATGCCATTTATGCCATGTCTTCTATTCAGGTCTGCATGCAAGTCATTCATCTCCTGATATATACCCATTACAGAGATATATGCCTTGACATACACGAAAAATATGTCATTGATTGATGTCATGACATGCCATTCATATTGTGCTCCCCCCCCCTCTCCTATGACTACTTTCATATATATCCAGATCAAAAAACGATCACGACTGCATGACGACGTAGGAGGCTCACAGATACACTCGGAGTACGTGCAGTTCGCAAACAATTCTGTGTATTAAAGCCTGTCATCCGTCCCATCCAATCGCCAACATGACAGCAGTATGTGTAAGTACACAGAGTTTTCCAGCCGTTTTCTCCGTAAGAAACTAGCAATTTTGCCCCACAGGGCAATGAACTGATTTCGATAGCAAGGTTTGGCGTTGCGCTTAAGCTTCTCGGACTTTGTGCGACCTGTACCGGGTCCGACTAACGCGGACGCGACATACGTCGATGCGCCAATATTTCTGGCACACCTAAAAGCTTTACCACGCCGTTTTGGGCCTGTAATGAGATAACATAGGCGCCACTACACAGCCCGTAAGGAGCCGCGCGAGTGAAATTACGTCTTTGTCAGATTTGAGCACTAATATGGCTTCGAACTTTTCATACATACCTCTCTGAAAGTATTTCAGATAAAAAAGCGTGCGCTACGTATGTTCTCTCGGGACATTTGTTTGAGGGCGGCCATTCTTAAAATTGCGAGGAATAATTTAGTCAGGGACGTAGCACCTGTTATGAGTAACTTTAGTGATTTTTAAATAATGTAGAAATATAACCTGCATGTATGACGTGCATAAGCACATCGCATACCTATGGCTAAATGTATCCAGAACCACACAGCGGCGCCAACATAGACAAAGACAGCAAAAATTCTATTCCAGTGTCCATATAGTGGCTACAGCCATAACATGAGGCAGTGTATTTAGGTCAAAATGCGAACCAGCAGAAGATACAAAGATAAGGGTATGTCAATGTTCGAGAAATTGTGAAAAAATTCCAAAATTTACATGTCTCTATGTCCAAATGTTCATCTAGCACCTATCTTGTTTTACAAATTTCAATTAAACCACTGTACCTAAATTATAAAGCTGAGTAAACGCGGGGAAGTGGCGATCGGTTTCAGAATGTTATCGGAAGACATTGTAATCAATAAATGCATGGTGTGCTGTTCGCATCAGCGGTAGGAAACACAATCAAAGTAGGAAGCTACCACAAGATAAATTTATATAGAAATAAAGTTATTGAGTAAGTAACCTAGCACAACAGCTTTCTATGTATCCACTTGGCTGCAGAATTTGAAATTCATAAAAATGTCTATTAATACGACCTAGTGTATCATATATGTAGCTTCGGCAACACAAGATATAAATGGCGGCATCTCGCGCGCGTGCATACAAATACACCATCGTGTTCTCTTGAAATTTCGTGCAATTCCGTAACGTCTTATATCAGTGGGTAAATGTTTAACAAAACGCTCCGACTTCATGTCCATTCTATGTTGTAAATTAGACCGCATAAACTTCCCGCATTCTTGTGACCGCCATTGTGTCCAATTTTGCCGAAGTGCCGCCTTATAACCCTACCTGGCGGCCATGGTGCGAAACAGCGGTCAAAGAAATAGATCACGTGAGCGGGAAGAATAATCAATAATAACGTGCTCGGTGCATTGTCGACAGATGGCGCTGGAAGTCCAGGTTCCGTGGCTTTAATATCGGAATGTGAGAATCGAACTACGACGCAGAAGCGGATCACTTAGCAATAGGACACATACTTCCCCTCCATGGTTCCTGACACATCCACCCGTCGGCGCCACCGGTTTAGAAGAACGTGAACCAGTCCGTGGTCCCTCTATGGGGAACACCTTCGTTTCCCGTAGAACGAATGCATCCACGTAAGCTCGAACGCATTTGCGTTCCTGGATGATGGTCTCGTTTGTGCAACCTCAGCTGCGCGAATTTTGGCCCTGACTGTACGAGACAAGAAATTCTCGGCAGTGTTTGAAAGACCTGCATTACTTTGCGTCCTCAATGCGACAGGAAAGATGGGAACATCGATGTCTGGTTCGTACGTGAACGTCATATTCCGTGTTGACGTCATCATTATGTTTTGAATTGCGGCGGAAACTATAACTTGAAATATTCTCTAAAATTACTTTTCCCAAGCAATATTACTTTTCTTTTTAACCATACATCGTTTTGCTTTCTGGCTGCCGCTAGGCATCCCACATCCCAATAGATAATAGAAAAAAAAAGGACAGTGCTAGTTATGTTGTTTTTATGACTCCTTGCTGCGCACATTTACTTCTCACGTTAACGGGAGCAAGGAAAGACCATGGGCAAAAGCTCTTGCAAAGTTGTGGAATAAAACTGAAAGCAATACAAACATGTCCTTTCTTAAACGTTTTCATTTAAGAGAAACTGCACTTCCTGGCGAAAGCTGTCAGATAAGTCCTCGTAAAAAAATTACGGGGATCTAAGCGGATAAGGGATAAGTAATCTAAGCGCTTTGTGCTGTTTGCTTTATGTCAGCGGTGATGTCGGAGGGCAATTTTTAATTTATTCAACGTTTAGCATAATACTAGATTGGCGAGCTGATATTAAACGTTACCTTTCGTGCAGCACCACTGTTCGCCGGCGTAGTACACAGAACACACGGCGAGACGTGTTGCTTGAGGCGTTGTTGAGCACTATTGTTCATAACCTCCGAGAAGGTTAGCATTGTCATTGCCAAACATGGCACATCGCATTGTGTCAGAAGCGTTAAACTTTATCTGAATGGTGGAGGGTTATTTGGCCGAAATCACAAACGGATTATGAGGAGCACCATAGCCGCGGACTCCGAATTAATTTTAAGCCCGTGGGGTTGCTTAACCTGGCCCCGAATTTAAGTACGCGAACGTTCCAAAGCGAAACCTTCTTTACCTCTTTCTTCGACTTTACCACTGCTGATACTATCGCTCTGATGCACGCCGCATGGGGTGGTGGTTGAGAGTGGGCATATATATGGCAGGAGCGTGGCAGAAGATACACGACACGAGAAAATGGTTTGGACCTTTCCATCGTGTTTCATGTGCACAGTGAGCTCTGTAGCTGACAGGGCGTCGTCACAATGCCATATTGACAGCTGTAATTATCCGTGATCCCTCGCAAAAGCATGGTGAATATTGCTAGAGAGGAGGCAGGCAGAGCAGTTAGAGAATGGGTGGAAGCGACGCAGGCACGAAACCAGTAAGTGACAGCTTTGCCCCCTTTTACTTGGAGTTCCCACACACAGGGCGAGTGTGGGAGAAGAAAAAGTGGACGTGAGAAGGAAGCACTACTACTAGACACTACTGTGGTCGCGAACAAACTGAGTGAACTTAGGTTTATTGTGCGGTTTCTGACACTTCTAATAAATGAACACCTTCCAGATTTGTCAAGCGGACAAATGACGCGCGGTTTGCAGACGCAAATGCGCTATAAAGCATCGTATACTAAGCGATCCCACCTCATATGAACACTTGTGTTCCCGCCGTGGTAGCTTCGCGGCTATTGCTCGAAACCGCGCGGGCGATCTCAATCCACGGCTGACATATTTCGACGGGGACGAACTCAACAACACTTGTGAACTTAGACTTAGGTGCTCGTTAACTGACCTACGTGGGTCAAAACTAATCCGTTGTCTGCCACTACGGTGTGCCTGACAATCAGATTGTAGTTCTGGCACGTAGAACTTCCTAATTGAATGAAATTTAACGCTTCTGCTACGATGCGATAGGACATGTGAGGCAATGACAATGCTAACCTTCTCGGAGGTTATGAACACTGGCCCATAACAATGAGTCAGGAAAACAGGTGGCAGAGTGTGTTCGGTGTAGTACGCAGACGAGCAGCAGTGGTACACCCAAGATAACGTTTAACGTGAAGGTTCCACTCTGGTATTCAACTGAATGCTGAAGGAATTTTATCACCGCTAATTAGTGTAAATAAAAGCGAACTGCAAATAGAGCTTCGTTTACGTCGATTCCAACAGTGCGTTGGATCCGCATAATTTCTTATTTTTCTGCCCTATCGAAATGCGGCTGCCACGGTGAGGATATAACCCGTGATCCCGAACAACGCAGTAGCCGCGCCACTGCGGTGGCGGGCATAGAAGTGTTGATTCGACGTGCGGCCGATACGCAGTGTCGCCTAGATGCTACGGAGCTTTAATGCGGTGTTGCGTCTGCGAGCCCTGTGTCTGTTGTGCTCTTGACAAATTTGCGCGATGTTTCTTTTTTCTTTGAAATAGCAGAAGCGCGCAATATCGGAATTTATCCAGTTTATCTGCAACCGCTGCCGCATCTAGTAGTGGCGTTTCCGAGCCATCTTGCATGACCTTTTCTCTCTGCAGCCATGTATGTGAGCTACGGAAGAAGACTGGCAAGGCTTTTGTTGACTCGTTTTCTGATTGCGTAGGTTCTACCCAATCTTTGCCTGCTTTCCCTAGCTCCTCTCGAGCAATCTATCTAGCTCCACTCTCGACTGTGGTCCGCTATTAAGAAGTTAAGCGCTGCAATTTCGGCGATGCTTTTGTGGAGGGTCATAGATAATACAGCCACCGGGACGGTATTGTGGCGACACTTACGGAACTTCACAGGTCACTGTGCCGGCCTTTCTATGGAAAGGTTCAGCTGAGTTTCCCGTGTCGGCTTTCCTCTCTGCCATGCCCAAGCCATGCATATCCGCGCTCTGAATCACTTCTCCACGCGGCGTGCAAGACAGCGAAAGCATCAACCGTGGAAAAGTCTTAGGAAGTGACAAAGCAGGATTCTTTTTTGAGAGATGAATATACCGCCGTCGGACAGTGTTTGCACAAGCGTCCAACGAGCTGTAAACGCAGTGTTCTGACCACTGAGCAGTAGTTCCGAAAGCGCGTTTTTCCATCTCAGCAAACAAAACTTTGCAGCGGCATTGTGTCTGATTCTGCTGCTAAATCCACCACCCAGACTCAGTGGTTATGACGTTCTGCCACTTAGCACAAGGTTGCGGGTTTGATTACCTGCCACGGCGGCCGCTTTTTCATGAAAATAAAGTGGAAAAGGAAAATGTAGAAAAGCCCGACGACTCCCGGATTCCCGAACAAGGAAGGTTTGAGAACAATACAAGAAGTATAATATATATGATGCGGTGTCTAATGAGCGAAATGCGACTGTTTCCCACTTCCGCAAGCCGGTGCACCACCGCAATAAGTTCACGAATCGCGTGATTGAATCAGGTAAACTAGGCAATGTGTTCATAATGGGAACAGCGCGAACAAGACGACGACGGAGTGAAAGGACACAAGACGAGCGCTGCCCTGTGTCCTTTCACTCCATCGTCGTCTTGTTCGCGCTGTTCCCATCATGAATGTGCACCAACTCGCCCAATTTTTCTCTTTAGGCAAGGTGTGCGGGCTCACAAATCGGAGCTAGAGGTCTGTGTCTGCTGTGATCTGTGTCGAAGAGGTGTTGGAAATATTTCGGTGATATGGTAGCGCTTATGAGATGATCATTTCCAAGTTTGACGGTAGTTTTAAGAAATGGCTATGGTAGATAGCATCATTCTTGTCCTTGTGCTGGATCATTAGAAGAGGCGGACTTTACTTAGGCGAAATTAGCGCCTCAGCATTGTTAGGCCAAAATTAACGATTGTTTACTAATTAACGTATCACATATTTAGTTACAGCACATGGTGGAATTTGTTTGAATGTTGGTATCCACTTGTCATATATTTCCTGGATGATACAACTTTCGAGATATCATTTCGTAAGTTATATAGCAGTTACCCCTACGTGAATGAATGCGAAGGCATTGGGACCAGCTCGCGATGCTTAGACATTATGCCACAACGCAAGGTCGTGAGTTCGACTTCTATCAAAGGTCGTGGGTTCGAGTGCCTTCATTAACCATATCCTAATACACTTGAAGGTGGTTACACTTGAAGGCGGATACACTCAAGGTGGATACACTTGAAACGAATTCTCAGGATGACGCCAGTTTAGCGATAATAATTCCGGAGCTTTGCCGAGAAGTGCATTGGCGTTCCAGTTTGGTGCTTTAAAGCATAAAACGAATTTTTGTTAAGAAAGTAAGAAGATCGACAATGTACTTTTAACGCAAGTTTGACGGCGCATATCTCATAAAGGGTGTCATCCACAAAATTCGTTTAAAGTGTTCATACCTTGCGGTCGAACGCGTTAGAATTGGTAAATTGCAATATGTGTCATAATGTCATTAGTTAAAAACATAATTAGCTTTTCTTATTTGAAGATTATGCATTCAAAATTTATGCTCAAGTAACGTCCGCCTCTTGTAGTAGACCAGCTCATGGACTTGAATTGCCATCTGCCACATTCAAGTTTTATAGATTTATGAAAGTGCTCGCTGAAGCAACCTAATATATAATTACACGTCGACCTCACGTGTGAATGGTTCCCTAGTGTCTTACCTAAAGGAACAACTTGTAGAAGTGTGCATAGGGGGAGACAAAAAGCGTTGGCAGGTGAGGAGGCCTATGCTCATGTACGTACTATTGGGGTCTTCGATACAATTGCCCACACAGAAAAAAACATCACCGTTTATCTGGATAGATTAGGGAACATAAATAAAAGACGTCAGTGTATGCTCCTTAGGCCGGATAGTTGATATAGAACGGCTTGCTGAGAAGATACTTGATAGGGAACGGAAATGCAGGGCACACCTCCGAGTGATCCAGAGCACGAACATAGCCTATGCTTTATCTGATGCCCGCACACTACCGGAAGTTCATGCGTGGTATCAATCCAGCCTCTTAGGTAGATAGATTTGGGTAAAGAAGAAAGGATGGTCTGACAATTATCCGAAGTGTTTCACTTTGGTTTGCCTCAGAATCAGATGGCAGTTTTCGTGCGCGATACCCAGGACTTAATTTTTGTTCCTTAAAACTGGTAAAAAAATTTGGACCGTACAGCTCTTCTTATCTTGTTCAAGTTTCGCAGACATATCGCTTTTAATATTAATATCAAAAGTGTAAATTGACGAAGGCAGAGATGGAGAAAGACGACAACGTGCACAAAGTGCTCAGAATAATTTGTCTATTCTGTTTTTCTCTATTGGCGCTGCGCAACCCTGTTATGAATCTGAACCAGCTCGTCTGTCAACATACGTAAAATTTGACAGCCCCGACTTATACATTATGTGCCTTCCACTGTTACGTGTCTAGTTTGCCAAGAAAAATATCAGAATTTGCCTTCGGCTGAACCACTCGTGATTGGCCCCATTGCACCCCACCCTAGCTAATACTCGAAACCAATCTTGGAGGCCATGCTTTGCCGCAATGCAGAAGCCGCAAGCGACGAGGTGAATACATCAATAGCATGCGTTAAACATCATTTAGGCCATGAGGCGCAACCGAAGGTGAATTCCTACTGGCGGAACAATAGTTTTGTTTCTCTCTTTGTAGTTAGATTCAAGTGCCTAATTACACCGCTCCTACTGCCCTCAGTAAGCTCATGCGAGCTGCCAAATAAAGCGTTCCGTCCGTGCCATCATTGATTCATCTTCTACTAATTGTTTCATTCGTTCACGACTGGGTCGGCTCTGGCCCATAGCTGGAAATTTGATAAGAAAACGCTATCAGTATTTG